>NW_022979711.1:0-1315 GCF_902652985.1 Pecten maximus | reverse complement strand
TGGTTACAAAAGTACGGAATATGGTGACGCTCAGCATACAGTTCTGACGTCCTTTCTGGAGTAGCTAGAAGGTTCGGATCTGATAGGGCACCTCCAGTGAGATGTGACCAACAGGAGAACCTGCTCATTCCGGCAATCCTTCAATCGGTGAACAATTAACCACGTGTCCGCGGCAGCGTGGTTACAAGAGTACGGAATATGGTGACGCTAAGCATACAGTTCTGACGTCATTTCTGGTGTAGCTAGGAGGTTCGGATCTTTTCGGGCACCTCCAGTGGGATGTGAACAACAGGAAAACCTGTTCATTCCGCAATCCTTCCATCGGTGAACAATTAACCACGTGTCCGCGGCAGCGTGGTTACAATAGTACGGAATATGGTGACCCCCTGCATACATTTCTGACGTCATTTCTGGAGTAGCTAGGAGGATCGGATCTTTTTTTGGCACCTCCAGTGGGATGTGATCAACAGGGAAAACCTGCTCATTCCGGTCATGCTTCCATCGGTGAACAATTAATCACGTGTCCGCGGCAGCGTGATTACAATAGTACGGAATATGGTGACGTTCAGCATACAGTTCTGACGTCATTTCTTGAGTAGCTAGGAGGTTCGAATCTTTTTTGGCACCTCCAGTGGGATGCGATCAACAGGAAAACCTGCTTATTCCGGCAATCCTTCCATCGGTGAACAATAAGTCACGTGTCCGCGGCAGCGTGGTTACAATAATACGGAATATGGTGACGCTCAGCATACAGTTCTGACGTCATTTCTGGAGTAGCTAGGATGTTCGGATCTTATTGGGCACCTCCAGTGAGATGTGATCAACAGGAAAACCTGCTATTTCCGGCAATCCTTCCATCAGTGAACAATTAAACACGTGTCCGCGGCAGCGTGGTTACACAAGTACGCAATATGGTGACGCTCATCATACAGTTCTGACGTCATTTCTGGAGTAGCTAGGAGGTTCGGGTCTTTTTGGGCACCTCCAGTGGGATGTGAACAACAGGAAAACCTGCTATTTGCGGCAATCCTTCCATCAGTGAACAATTAACCACGTGTCCCCGGGAGCGTGGTTACAATAGTACGCAATATGGTGACGCTCAGCATACAGTTCCTGACGTCATTTCTGGAGTAGCTAGGAGGTTCGGATCTTTTTGGGCACCTCCAGTGGGATATGATCAACAGGAAAACCTGCTCATTCCGGTCATGATTCCATCGGTGAACAATTAACCACGTGTCCGCGGCAGCGTGATTAAAATAATAGGGAATATGGTGACGCTCAGCATACAGTTTTGACGTCATTTCTTGTGTAGCTA
>NW_022979710.1:0-2008 GCF_902652985.1 Pecten maximus | reverse complement strand
ATATATCAACTTTGGGGAGGGGGAGGGAGGTCTTCAACGAACTAAGAATGTTTATTCCTGTATCAATATGGATTGTGTATATATGTTTAAACTGACTATTTTAAATGACTTGCTGAAATTAGGAGAGGAGTAGGGGTAGGAGATTGGGCCTTAGCCTGTATACCAAGACATTGAGTTGGTTGATTACTGAGGTGGAGTGGGGCGGGGTTGTATACCAAGAGCTTGTTTTATACCTACATAAATTGATTCGTTATGTATGTTTTAAAGAACGATTTAAATTAACTAGACTGATATTGTTGGTCTGGGGCTTGAGCCCATATATTAAGTTGTGTTATATTACTATATCATTTTTTTCTGTTCGTAGGTCTTAAACGCACATTTCAAATACGTTAACTGACATTACGGGGGAATGGAGGGGGAATGGGAGGGGGGGGGGCTGTATTTAAATTGAATATTTTATTTCACTGTATCCATATATTCTGTATATATGTTTTCATTTGACCGTTTTCATTTGCATACGATTTGGGGGGAGGGGGGGCTTTTTATTTGGAATTTGAGTGTTTTATAACTATCAATATATATTTTAGCTGACCGTTTTATTACTGAGGTTAGGTTGGGGGGGGGGGGGGGCTGTATACTAAGATCTGGAGAGTTTTATTACTGTATCAATATGTATATGTATTGTGTTTATATGTTTTAAATACACATAGAATCAGATCGCTGCTCTGGTGCTTGAGCTATACTAAGAACTCAATATTTTATTACTGTAACAATGTGTATTCTGTATATATGTTGTAATTTGACCGTTTTCATTTTGTTTCACTTCTTAGAATAGCAAATTGCAGATCATGGAAGCAGAGGACCCGAACAGCAGGAGTGACGATATTAGCGATGATGGTCTGGTGATGTACTACCTTCAGAACTTAGGTAATGCCTGTTTCTGTTTTTTCGAAGAGTGACGAAAAATCTCAATTATAAAACAATTCAAGTTTGCTTCACAAAAATTACAGATAACAACAATTAAACAAAAGCAAAAGCAATAAAATTAAAACAATGAAATAAATCAACCTAAAACTAAACTACAATAAACTGTTTGAAATAACCCATAACCATAATAAATGAAATAAAATGAAATAAATAAAAACAAATAAAAATAAAAATTCATGAACAATAAATAGGCAATCAAACAATAATTACATCAATAAGTCAATGAATTCTATAAAAGATTAAAATAAAGACTAAGAATAAAAATTAAATGAAAAATTAATAAAAATCTGAATAAAAATCAATGAAAATAAATCAATAAAAACCAGTAAATCCAGGAAAAATAAACGATGAATAAATCGACACTTTCAATTATTACAGATGCTAACTCTTCTTACATACATCAATCAATTGCAGATGCCGGATCTACATTGTATGGATGACTGCAGCGACCATATGGCCAATCCAATAATTTGGTAAAACGGTACTTTCTCTCAATAATTTCAAATTCTAATGCTTCTTAGATCAATACATTGCAGATCCCGGAAGGACCAGTCGCCCATTGGAACACGACGACGGAGATATGGCCGACGGATATCCGGTCAGGTATTTCCGGCCAGTCTAGGTAATGATTTTTTTTCTGTCTTTTTTGCTGTTGTAGGATTGAAGGGCAGATTATTTGTGTCAGATTCAAGTTCTTACAAGGCTACATTCAAACCTTAACGGGTGGTTATGAATACACCAAGTTTGAATGATGTTTCTATACATTTGCTTCCCTTTCCCCTACAAACAGTATCTTTTGATACAAGTGATAGTGCCTTTGTAGCATCAGTGACGCGGCCTGGTGATACAAATCTGTCCAAAAGTATCTTTTGATTTGATCGCGGCGGTGTATATAAAGTATCGCCGATTTTACCGAAACGATTTGGTAAAACGGTACTTTCCTTTCAATAATTTCAAATCTAATGCTTCTCTTAGATCAATACATTGCAGATCCCGGAAGGACCAGCCGCCCATTGGACCA
>NW_022979709.1:0-21618 GCF_902652985.1 Pecten maximus | reverse complement strand
CGGGAAAAACGTAATGATTTCGGCAAAACTTCCATCGGTGAACAATTAACCGCGCTACCGCGGACGCGTGGTTACATACTACGGAATATGGTGACGCTCAACGTGCAGTTCTGACGTCATTTCTAGAGCTGCTAGGAGCTTCGGATCTTTTTGGGCACCTCCAGTGGGATGTGATCAACAGGAAAACGTTATGATTTCGGCAAAACTTCCATCGGTGAACAATTAACCACGCTACCGCGGACGCGTGGTTACAATACTACGGAATATGGTGACGCTCAACGTGCAGTTCTGACGTCATTTCTAGAGCTGCTAGGAGCTTCGGATCTTTTTGGGCACCTCCAGTGGGATGTGATCAACAGGAAAACGTTATGATTTCGGCAAAACTTCCATCGGTGAACAATTAACCGCGCTACCGCGGACGCGTGGTTACAATACTACGGAATATGGTGACGCTCAACGTGCAGTTCTGACGTCATTTCTAGAGCTGCTAGGAGCTTCGGATCTTTTTGGGCACCTCCAGTGGGATGTGATCAACAGGAAAACGTTATGATTTCGGCAAAACTTCCATCGGTGAACAATTAACCGCGCTACCGCGGACGCGTGGTTACAATACTACGGAATATGGTGACGCTCAACGTGCAGTTCTGACGTCATTTCTAGAGCTGCTAGGAGCTTCGGATCTTTTGGGCACCTCCAGTGGGATGTGATCAACAGGAAAACGTTATGATTTCGGCAAAACTTCCATCGGTGAACAATTAACCGCGCTAACCGCGGACGCGTGGTTACAATACTACGGAATATGGTGACGCTCAACGTGCAGTTCTGACGTCATTTCTAGAGCTGCTAGGAGCTTCGGATCTTTTTGGGCACCTCCAGTGGGATGTGATCAACAGGAAAACGTATGATTTCGGCAAAACTTCCATCGGTGAACAATTAACCGCGCTACCGCGGACGCGTGGTTACAATACTACGGAATATGGTGACGCTCAACGTGCAGTTCTGACGTCATTTCTAGAGCTGCTAGGAGCTTCGGATCTTTTTGGGCACCTCCAGTGGGATGTGATCAACAGGAAAACGTAATGATTTCGGCAAAACTTCCATCGGTGAACAATTAACCGCGCTACCGCGGACGCGTGGTTACAATACTACGGAATATGGTGACGCTCAACGTGCAGTTCTGACGTCATTTCTAGAGCTGCTAGGAGCTTCGGATCTTTTTGGGCACCTCCAGTGGGATGTGATCAACAGGAAAACGTTATGATTTCGGCAAAACTTCCATCGGTGAACAATTAACCGCGCTACCGCGGACGCGTGGTTACAATACTACGGAATATGGTGACGCTCAACGTGCAGTTCTGACGTCATTTCTAGAGCTGCTAGGAGCTTCGGATCTTTTTGGGCACCTCCAGTGGGATGTGATCAACAGGAAAACGTTATGATTTCGGCAAAACTTCCATCGGTGAACAATTAACCAGCGCTACCGCGGACGCGTGGTTACAATACTACGGAATATGGTGACGCTCAACGTGCAGTTCTGACGTCATTTCTAGAGCTGCTAGGAGCTTCGGATCTTTTTGGGCACCTCCAGTGGGATGTGATCAACAGGAAAACGTAATGATTTCGGCAAAACTTCCATCGGTGAACAATTAACCGCGCTACCGCGGACGCGTGGTTACAATACTACGGAATATGGTGACGCTCAACGTGCAGTTCTGACGTCATTTCTAGAGCTGCTAGGAGCTTCGGATCTTTTGGGCACCTCCAGTGGGATGTGATCAACAGGAAAACGTTATGATTTCGGCAAAACTTCCATCGGTGAACAATTAACCGCGCTACCGCGGACGCGTGGTTACAATACTACGGAATATGGTGACGCTCAACGTGCAGTTCTGACGTCATTTCTAGAGCTGCTAGGAGCTTCGGATCTTTTTGGGCACCTCCAGTGGGATGTGATCAACAGGAAAACGTTATGATTTCGGCAAAACTTCCATCGGTGAACAATTAACCACGCTACCGCGGACGCGTGGTTACAATACTACGGAATATGGTGACGCTCAACGTGCAGTTCTGACGTCATTTCTAGAGCTGCTAGGAGCTTCGGATCTTTTGGGCACCTCCAGTGGGATGTGATCAACAGGAAAACGTAATGATTTCGGCAAAACTTCCATCGGTGAACAATTAACCGCGCTACCGCGGACGCGTGGTTACAATACTACGGAATATGGTGACGCTCAACGTGCAGTTCTGACGTCATTTCTAGAGCTGCTAGGAGCTTCGGATCTTTTTGGGCACCTCCAGTGGGATGTGATCAACAGGAAAACGTTATGATTTCGGCAAAACTTCCATCGGTGAACAATTAACCAGCGCTACCGCGGACGCGTGGTTACAATACTACGGAATATGGTGACGCTCAACGTGCAGTTCTGACGTCATTTCTAGAGCTGCTAGGAGCTTCGGATCTTTTTGGGCACCTCCAGTGGGATGTGATCAACAGGAAAACGTATGATTTCGGCAAAACTTCCATCGGTGAACAATTAACCAGCGCTACCGCGGACGCGTGGTTACAATACTACGGAATATGGTGACGCTCAACGTGCAGTTCTGACGTCATTTCTAGAGCTGCTAGGAGCTTCGGATCTTTTTGGGCACCTCCAGTGGGATGTGATCAACAGGAAAACGTTATGATTTCGGCAAAACTTCCATCGTGACGGTGAACAATTAACCGCGCTAACCGCGGACGCGTGGTTACAATACTACGGAATATGGTGACGCTCAACGTGCAGTTCTGACGTCATTTCTAGAGCTGCTAGGAGCTTCGGATCTTTTTGGGCACCTCCAGTGGGATGTGATCAACAGGAAAACGTAATGATTTCGGCAAAACTTCCATCGGTGAACAATTAACCAGCGCTACCGCGGACGCGTGGTTACAATACTACGGAATATGGTGACGCTCAACGTGCAGTTCTGACGTCATTTCTAGAGCTGCTAGGAGCTTCGGATCTTTTTGGGCACCTCCAGTGGGATGTGATCAACAGGAAAACGTTATGATTTCGGCAAAACTTCCATCGGTGAACAATTAACCACGCTACCGCGGACGCGTGGTTACAATACTACGGAATATGGTGACGCTCAACGTGCAGTTCTGACGTCATTTCTAGAGCTGCTAGGAGCTTCGGATCTTTTTGGGCACCTCCAGTGGGATGTGATCAACAGGAAAACGTTATGATTTCGGCAAAACTTCCATCGGTGAACAATTAACCACGCTAACCGCGGACGCGTGGTTACAATACTACGGAATATGGTGACGCTCAACGTGCAGTTCTGACGTCATTTCTAGAGCTGCTAGGAGCTTCGGATCTTTTGGGCACCTCCAGTGGGATGTGATCAACAGGAAAACGTTATGATTTCGGCAAAACTTCCATCGGTGAACAATTAACCGCGCTAACCGCGGACGCGTGGTTACAATACTACGGAATATGGTGACGCTCAACGTGCAGTTCTGACGTCATTTCTAGAGCTGCTAGGAGCTTCGGATCTTTTTGGGCACCTCCAGTGGGATGTGATCAACAGGAAAACGTATGATTTCGGCAAAACTTCCATCGGTGAACAATTAACCAGCGCTACCGCGGACGCGTGGTTACAATACTACGGAATATGGTGACGCTCAACGTGCAGTTCTGACGTCATTTCTAGAGCTGCTAGGAGCTTCGGATCTTTTTGGGCACCTCCAGTGGGATGTGATCAACAGGAAAACGTTATGATTTCGGCAAAACTTCCATCGGTGAACAATTAACCGCGCTACCGCGGACGCGTGGTTACAATACTACGGAATATGGTGACGCTCAACGTGCAGTTCTGACGTCATTTCTAGAGCTGCTAGGAGCTTCGGATCTTTTTGGGCACCTCCAGTGGGATGTGATCAACAGGAAAACGTTATGATTTCGGCAAAACTTCCATCGGTGAACAATTAACCAGCGCTACCGCGGACGCGTGGTTACAATACTACGGAATATGGTGACGCTCAACGTGCAGTTCTGACGTCATTTCTAGAGCTGCTAGGAGCTTCGGATCTTTTTGGGCACCTCCAGTGGGATGTGATCAACAGGAAAACGTTATGATTTCGGCAAAACTTCCATCGGTGAACAATTAACCGCGCTACCGCGGACGCGTGGTTACAATACTACGGAATATGGTGACGCTCAACGTGCAGTTCTGACGTCATTTCTAGAGCTGCTAGGAGCTTCGGATCTTTTTGGGCACCTCCAGTGGGATGTGATCAACAGGAAAACGTATGATTTCGGCAAAACTTCCATCGGTGAACAATTAACCGCGCTACCGCGGACGCGTGGTTACAATACTACGGAATATGGTGACGCTCAACGTGCAGTTCTGACGTCATTTCTAGAGCTGCTAGGAGCTTCGGATCTTTTTGGGCACCTCCAGTGGGATGTGATCAACAGGAAAACGTATGATTTCGGCAAAACTTCCATCGGTGAACAATTAACCGCGCTACCGCGGACGCGTGGTTACAATACTACGGAATATGGTGACGCTCAACGTGCAGTTCTGACGTCATTTCTAGAGCTGCTAGGAGCTTCGGATCTTTTTGGGCACCTCCAGTGGGATGTGATCAACAGGAAAACGTATGATTTCGGCAAAACTTCCATCGGTGAACAATTAACCGCGCTACCGCGGACGCGTGGTTACAATACTACGGAATATGGTGACGCTCAACGTGCAGTTCTGACGTCATTTCTAGAGCTGCTAGGAGCTTCGGATCTTTTTGGGCACCTCCAGTGGGATGTGATCAACAGGAAAACGTTATGATTTCGGCAAAACTTCCATCGGTGAACAATTAACCAGGCTAACCGCGGACGCGTGGTTACAATACTACGGAATATGGTGACGCTCAACGTGCAGTTCTGACGTCATTTCTAGAGCTGCTAGGAGCTTCGGATCTTTTTGGGCACCTCCAGTGGGATGTGATCAACAGGAAAACGTTATGATTTCGGCAAAACTTCCATCGGTGAACAATTAACCGCGCTACCGCGGACGCGTGGTTACAATACTACGGAATATGGTGACGCTCAACGTGCAGTTCTGACGTCATTTCTAGAGCTGCTAGGAGCTTCGGATCTTTTTGGGCACCTCCAGTGGGATGTGATCAACAGGAAAACGTTATGATTTCGGCAAAACTTCCATCGGTGAACAATTAACCAGCGCTACCGCGGACGCGTGGTTACAATACTACGGAATATGGTGACGCTCAACGTGCAGTTCTGACGTCATTTCTAGAGCTGCTAGGAGCTTCGGATCTTTTGGGCACCTCCAGTGGGATGTGATCAACAGGAAAACGTTATGATTTCGGCAAAACTTCCATCGGTGAACAATTAACCGCGCTACCGCGGACGCGTGGTTACAATACTACGGAATATGGTGACGCTCAACGTGCAGTTCTGACGTCATTTCTAGAGCTGCTAGGAGCTTCGGATCTTTTTGGGCACCTCCAGTGGGATGTGATCAACAGGAAAACGTATGATTTCGGCAAAACTTCCATCGGTGAACAATTAACCGCGCTACCGCGGACGCGTGGTTACAATACTACGGAATATGGTGACGCTCAACGTGCAGTTCTGACGTCATTTCTAGAGCTGCTAGGAGCTTCGGATCTTTTTGGGCACCTCCAGTGGGATGTGATCAACAGGAAAACGTTATGATTTCGGCAAAACTTCCATCGGTGAACAATTAACCGCGCTACCGCGGACGCGTGGTTACAATACTACGGAATATGGTGACGCTCAACGTGCAGTTCTGACGTCATTTCTAGAGCTGCTAGGAGCTTCGGATCTTTTTGGGCACCTCCAGTGGGATGTGATCAACAGGAAAACGTTATGATTTCGGCAAAACTTCCATCGGTGAACAATTAACCGCGCTACCGCGGACGCGTGGTTACAATACTACGGAATATGGTGACGCTCAACGTGCAGTTCTGACGTCATTTCTAGAGCTGCTAGGAGCTTCGGATCTTTTTGGGCACCTCCAGTGGGATGTGATCAACAGGAAAACGTTATGATTTCGGCAAAACTTCCATCGGTGAACAATTAACCGCGCTACCGCGGACGCGTGGTTACAATACTACGGAATATGGTGACGCTCAACGTGCAGTTCTGACGTCATTTCTAGAGCTGCTAGGAGCTTCGGATCTTTTTGGGCACCTCCAGTGGGATGTGATCAACAGGAAAACGTTATGATTTCGGCAAAACTTCCATCGGTGAACAATTAACCGCGCTACCGCGGACGCGTGGTTACAATACTACGGAATATGGTGACGCTCAACGTGCAGTTCTGACGTCATTTCTAGAGCTGCTAGGAGCTTCGGATCTTTTTGGGCACCTCCAGTGGGATGTGATCAACAGGAAAACGTATGATTTCGGCAAAACTTCCATCGGTGAACAATTAACCACGCTACCGCGGACGCGTGGTTACAATACTACGGAATATGGTGACGCTCAACGTGCAGTTCTGACGTCATTTCTAGAGCTGCTAGGAGCTTCGGATCTTTTGGGCACCTCCAGTGGGATGTGATCAACAGGAAAACGTTAATGATTTCGGCAAAACTTCCATCGGTGAACAATTAACCGCGCTACCGCGGACGCGTGGTTACAATACTACGGAATATGGTGACGCTCAACGTGCAGTTCTGACGTCATTTCTAGAGCTGCTAGGAGCTTCGGATCTTTTGGGCACCTCCAGTGGGATGTGATCAACAGGAAAACGTTATGATTTCGGCAAAACTTCCATCGGTGAACAATTAACCGCGCTACCGCGGACGCGTGGTTACAATACTACGGAATATGGTGACGCTCAACGTGCAGTTCTGACGTCATTTCTAGAGCTGCTAGGAGCTTCGGATCTTTTTGGGCACCTCCAGTGGGATGTGATCAACAGGAAAACGTATGATTTCGGCAAAACTTCCATCGGTGAACAATTAACCGCGCTACCGCGGACGCGTGGTTACAATACTACGGAATATGGTGACGCTCAACGTGCAGTTCTGACGTCATTTCTAGAGCTGCTAGGAGCTTCGGATCTTTTTGGGCACCTCCAGTGGGATGTGATCAACAGGAAAACGTTATGATTTCGGCAAAACTTCCATCGGTGAACAATTAACCACGCTACCGCGGACGCGTGGTTACAATACTACGGAATATGGTGACGCTCAACGTGCAGTTCTGACGTCATTTCTAGAGCTGCTAGGAGCTTCGGATCTTTTTGGGCACCTCCAGTGGGATGTGATCAACAGGAAAACGTTATGATTTCGGCAAAACTTCCATCGGTGAACAATTAACCACGCTACCGCGGACGCGTGGTTACAATACTACGGAATATGGTGACGCTCAACGTGCAGTTCTGACGTCATTTCTAGAGCTGCTAGGAGCTTCGGATCTTTTTGGGCACCTCCAGTGGGATGTGATCAACAGGAAAACGTAATGATTTCGGCAAAACTTCCATCGGTGAACAATTAACCGCGCTACCGCGGACGCGTGGTTACAATACTACGGAATATGGTGACGCTCAACGTGCAGTTCTGACGTCATTTCTAGAGCTGCTAGGAGCTTCGGATCTTTTTGGGCACCTCCAGTGGGATGTGATCAACAGGAAAACGTTATGATTTCGGCAAAACTTCCATCGGTGAACAATTAACCAGCGCTACCGCGGACGCGTGGTTACAATACTACGGAATATGGTGACGCTCAACGTGCAGTTCTGACGTCATTTCTAGAGCTGCTAGGAGCTTCGGATCTTTTTGGGCACCTCCAGTGGGATGTGATCAACAGGAAAACGTTATGATTTCGGCAAAACTTCCATCGGTGAACAATTAACCGCGCTAACCGCGGACGCGTGGTTACAATACTACGGAATATGGTGACGCTCAACGTGCAGTTCTGACGTCATTTCTAGAGCTGCTAGGAGCTTCGGATCTTTTTGGGCACCTCCAGTGGGATGTGATCAACAGGAAAACGTATGATTTCGGCAAAACTTCCATCGGTGAACAATTAACCGCGCTACCGCGGACGCGTGGTTACAATACTACGGAATATGGTGACGCTCAACGTGCAGTTCTGACGTCATTTCTAGAGCTGCTAGGAGCTTCGGATCTTTTTGGGCACCTCCAGTGGGATGTGATCAACAGGAAAACGTAATGATTTCGGCAAAACTTCCATCGGTGAACAATTAACCAGCGCTACCGCGGACGCGTGGTTACAATACTACGGAATATGGTGACGCTCAACGTGCAGTTCTGACGTCATTTCTAGAGCTGCTAGGAGCTTCGGATCTTTTTGGGCACCTCCAGTGGGATGTGATCAACAGGAAAACGTTATGATTTCGGCAAAACTTCCATCGGTGAACAATTAACCACGCTACCGCGGACGCGTGGTTACAATACTACGGAATATGGTGACGCTCAACGTGCAGTTCTGACGTCATTTCTAGAGCTGCTAGGAGCTTCGGATCTTTTTGGGCACCTCCAGTGGGATGTGATCAACAGGAAAACGTAATGATTTCGGCAAAACTTCCATCGGTGAACAATTAACCGCGCTACCGCGGACGCGTGGTTACAATACTACTACGGAATATGGTGACGCTCAACGTGCAGTTCTGACGTCATTTCTAGAGCTGCTAGGAGCTTCGGATCTTTTTGGGCACCTCCAGTGGGATGTGATCAACAGGAAAACGTTATGATTTCGGCAAAACTTCCATCGGTGAACAATTAACCAGCGCTACCGCGGACGCGTGGTTACAATACTACGGAATATGGTGACGCTCAACGTGCAGTTCTGACGTCATTTCTAGAGCTGCTAGGAGCTTCGGATCTTTTTGGGCACCTCCAGTGGGATGTGATCAACAGGAAAACGTTATGATTTCGGCAAAACTTCCATCGGTGAACAATTAACCGCGCTACCGCGGACGCGTGGTTACAATACTACGGAATATGGTGACGCTCAACGTGCAGTTCTGACGTCATTTCTAGAGCTGCTAGGAGCTTCGGATCTTTTGGGCACCTCCAGTGGGATGTGATCAACAGGAAAACGTAATGATTTCGGCAAAACTTCCATCGGTGAACAATTAACCGGCGCTACCGCGGACGCGTGGTTACAATACTACGGAATATGGTGACGCTCAACGTGCAGTTCTGACGTCATTTCTAGAGCTGCTAGGAGCTTCGGATCTTTTTGGGCACCTCCAGTGGGATGTGATAAACTAGGAAAACGTAATGAGTTCGGCAAAACTTCCATCGGTGAACAATTAACCGCGGACGCGTGGTTACACTATACGGAATATGTGACGCTCAACGTGCAGTTCTGACGCTCATTCTAGAGCTGCTAGGAGCTTCGGATCTTTTTGGGCACCTCCAGTGGGATGTGATGAACAGGAAACGTTATGATTTCGGCAAAACTTCCATCGTGAACAATTAACCACGCTACCGCGGACGCGTGGTTACAATACTACGGAATATGTGACGCTCAACGTGCAGTTCTGACGTCATTTCTAGAGCTGCTAGGAGCTTCGGATCTTTTTGGGCACCTCAGTGGGATGTTGATCAACAGGAAAACGTTAATGATTTCGGCAAAACTTCCATCGGTGAACAATTAACCGCGCTACCGCGGACGCGTGGTTACAATACTACGGAATATGGTGACGCTCAACGTGCAGTTCTGACGTCATTTCTAGAGCTGCTAGGAGCTTCGGATCTTTTTGGGCACCTCCGGCGGGATGTGATCAACAGGAAAACGTTATGATTTCGGCAAAATTTCCATCGGTGAACAATTAACCACGCTACCGCGGACGCGTGGTACAATACTACGGAATATGGTGACGCTCAACGTGCAGTTCTGACGTCATTTCTAGAGCTGCTAGGAGCTTCGGATCTTTTTTGAGCACCTCCAGTGGGATGCTGAATCAACAGGAAAACGTTATGATTTCGGCAAAACTTCCATCGGTGAACAATTAACCGCGCTACCGCGGACGCGTGGTTACAATACTACGGAATATGGTGACGCACAACGTGCAGTTCTGACGTCATTTCTAGAGCTGCTAGGAGCTTCGGATCTTTTTGGGCACCTCCAGTGGGATGTGATCAACAGGAAAACGTAATGATTTCGGCAAAACTTCCATCGGTGAACAATTAACCGCGCTACCGCGGACGCGTGGTTACAATACTACGGAATATGGTGACGCTCAACGTGCAGTTCTGACGTCATTTCTAGAGCTGCTAGGAGCTTCGGATCTTTTTGCGCACCTCCAGTGGGATGTGATCAACAGGAAAACGTAATGATTTCGGCAAAACTTCCATCGGTTGAACAATTAACCGCGCTACCGCGGACGCGTGGTTACAATACTACGGAATATGGTGACGCTCAACGTGCAGTTCTGACGTCATTTCTAGAGCTGCTAGGAGCTTCGGATCTTTTTGGGCACCTCCAGTGGATGTGATCAACAGGAAAACGTTATGATTCGGCAAAACTTCCATCGGTGAACAATTAAATGCGCTACCGCGGACGCGTGGTTACAATACTACGGAATATGGTGACGCTCAACGTGCAGTTGTGACGTCATTTCTAGAGCTGCTAGGAGCTTCGGATCTTTTTGGGCACCTCCAGCGGGATGTGATCAACAGGAAAACGTTATGATCTCGGCAAAATTTCATCGGTGAACAATTAACCACGCTACCGCGGACGCGTGGTTACAATACTACGGAATATGGTGACGCTCAACGTGCAGTTCTGACGTCATTTCTAGAGCTGCTAGGGTAGCACACCACAGTAAGACAGCCTGGCCATGGGCAATTTTTTTGTTAAGCAAATAACTCCTGTATTATGATATGTATAAAAAATGAAAAAATAAATGTACACTATAATTGGTATATCCAGTATGAAGTAGTACATACAGGCTTCACATTTATTAAAACAAAAATCAATAAATTGGTTCCGGATTTTAAATATCCGGATTTTCCGAACGTGTGTTTACACAGGAAATTTAGTTTCGCCTACAGCGCAAAATGGAAGCCCACAGAAAAGGTAAGATAGCGGAAAAACTTAATTTACAACATATGTCCAAACAAGATTAATTCTGTCTTTGGGATAGAGATATTTAATTTTAAATAGGTTTCAGAAAAAAAATTGTGTAGAGAATTGTGCCATTTTGGGTCAAATATCATAATATTTTGCAATTTTTGAGAATTTTTTAAGCTGTTACCATGGTATTCACAGCTCTAAAAATCACAGAAAATATCAGTTTACTTATCCTTCAGAGCTCTATTAAAATTGCAAATGTTGTACAGATTTCAAATATATATACTTTATTAGAGGTTATATGTAAGGTTAACTGGCAATGTTTACATATCTAAAGCATGTGCCATATTTTTCAGAATTTGGCATTTTTACTGTACACTGCTACCTTATAGGGGCTGAAAAATGTTATTTTTTGGAAATTGTGCTTAATTATGCTTGATTAAGCTTCATTTTAGTTCATTATTGCTCAAAAATGCATAAAAACAATTTAAAACTTGTTTATTATCAGGCTTGTCATATTAGAGGAATCAAGGGAGGTAACTCGCATATTTACCCATTTTAAGGGTGGGTTAATTAAGCATAATGTTAATGAGTCAGTGTAAATTGAAAAGATATTCTATGTTTTATAACAAACCCAAAATAACTTATTGGGTATCTAACAAACCATATAGACTGAATTCTGGTTTGTTTTACCTGATTTATTACCCCGTATCCATGGAAACTATTACAGTAAGTGTTATTTTTTGAAATATTTGGTGAAACCATTATTTTCAATTTATTTATACATTGGTAAGCATGTAATTTCAATTGATGGAGTGTACGGTTGATACAATATTGTCAATTATTGTCACTTCCTTCGGTAAAGCAGAAAAAATAGCATTTTCCGCATAAAATGGGATCAGCGGACACTTTCATATGATCATTGGTACATATCTGAATTACCGGGGTGGAAACAGATGACTGTGATGTCATAGGCATGACATTTTGAAATCTTGGATGTCATGTCATGATTTATCAGTTAGAATATTGCATGTGTTGCTAAGCTGAGGTTTGGAAAGGAATTTGGTTATTTATTATGACACCATTGAGTATTTATGACGTCATAGATACCATCTGATGACGTCATAGTTACTGATGACGTCATGGTAACTATGACGTCATATTACAAGGCTAAATTTGATAGTTGTATAGTATTTTTTGCTTGATTACATGCACAGAGACTCAAAGTACCACATTCAACTCAAAACACAACTTTATTCAAGAGATATACAGAATTATGGGAGTTTTCATCTTTAAAATTACCTCCCCTTATTACTGGATTGGGAGAAAAAGTTGTCAAAATACACCTCTCAGGGAAATCAGCAATACTCGGTGACTATTAAAGATACACAGTAACCCGATATGTCATTTTGTTCGTCGGAACATATTCTAGACATTCATGGGGTTTTTAGTAAAATTAGAATTAACAAAAGTGATGTATAAGGTAGCACACCACAGTAAGACAGCCTGGCCATGGGCAATTTTTTTGTTAAGCAAATAACTCCTGTATTATGATATGTATAAAAAATGAAAAAATAAATGTACACTATAATTGGTATATCCAGTATGAAGTAGTACATACAGGCTTCACATTTATTAAAACAAAAATCAATAAATTGGTTCCGGATTTTAAATATCCGGATTTTCCGAACGTGTGTTTACACAGGAAATTTAGTTTCGCCTACAGCGCAAAATGGAAGCCCACAGAAAAGGTAAGATAGCGGAAAAAACTTAATTTACAACATATGTCCAAACAAGATTAATTCTGTCTTTGGGATAGAGATATTTAATTTTAAATAGGTTTCAGAAAAAAAATTGTGTAGAGAATTGTGCCATTTTGGGTCAAATATCATAATATTTTGCAATTTTTGAGAATTTTTAAGCTGTTACCATGGTATTCACAGCTCTAAAAATCACAGAAAATATCAGTTTACTTATCCTTCAGAGCTCTATTAAAATTGCAAATGTTGTACAGATTTCAAATATATATACTTTATTAGAGGTTATATGTAAGGTTAACTGGCAATGTTTACATATCTAAAGCATGTGCCATATTTTTCAGAATTTGGCATTTTTACTGTACACTGCTACCTAGGAGCTTCGGATCTTTTTGGGCACCTCCAGTGGGATGTGATGAACAGGAAAACGTTATGATTTCGGCAAAACTTCCATCGGTGAACAATTAACCACGCTACCGCGGACGCGTGGTTACAATACTACGGAATATGGTGACGCTCAACGTGCAGTTCTGACGTCATTTCTAGAGCTGCTAGGAGCTTCGGATCTTTTTGGGCACCTCCAGTGGGATGTGATCAACAGGAAAACGTAATGATTTCGGCAAAACTTCCATCGGTGAACAATTAACCGCGCTACCGCGGACGCGTGGTTACAATACTACGGAATATGGTGACGCTCAACGTGCAGTTCTGACGTCATTTCTAGAGCTGCTAGGAGCTTCGGATCTTTTTGGGCACCTCCAGTGGGATGTGATCAACAGGAAAACGTAATGATTTCGGCAAAACTTCCATCGGTGAACAATTAACCGCGCTACCGCGGACGCGTGGTTACAATACTACGGAATATGGTGACGCTCAACGTGCAGTTCTGACGTCATTTCTAGAGCTGCTAGGAGCTTCGGATCTTTTTGGGCACCTCCAGTGGGATGTGATCAACAGGAAAACGTAATGATTTCGGCAAAACTTCCATCGGTGAACAATTAACCGCGCTACCGCGGACGCGTGGTTACAATACTACGGAATATGGTGACGCTCAACGTGCAGTTCTGACGTCATTTCTAGAGCTGCTAGGAGCTTCGGATCTTTTTGGGCACCTCCAGTGGGATGTGATCAACAGGAAAACGTAATGATTTCGGCAAAACTTCCATCGGTGAACAATTAACCGCGCTACCGCGGACGCGTGGTTACAATACTACGGAATATGGTGACGCTCAACGTGCAGTTCTGACGTCATTTCTAGAGCTGCTAGGAGCTTCGGATCTTTTTGGGCACCTCCAGTGGGATGTGATCAACAGGAAAACGTATGATTTCGGCAAAACTTCCATCGGTGAACAATTAACCGCGCTACCGCGGACGCGTGGTTACAATACTACGGAATATGGTGACGCTCAACGTGCAGTTCTGACGTCATTTCTAGAGCTGCTAGGAGCTTCGGATCTTTTTGGGCACCTCCAGTGGGATGTGATCAACAGGAAAACGTATGATTTCGGCAAAACTTCCATCGGTGAACAATTAACCGCGCTACCGCGGACGCGTGGTTACAATACTACGGAATATGGTGACGCTCAACGTGCAGTTCTGACGTCATTTCTAGAGCTGCTAGGAGCTTCGGATCTTTTTGGGCACCTCCAGTGGGATGTGATCAACAGGAAAACGTTATGATTTCGGCAAAACTTCCATCGGTGAACAATTAACCAGCGCTACCGCGGACGCGTGGTTACAATACTACGGAATATGGTGACGCTCAACGTGCAGTTCTGACGTCATTTCTAGAGCTGCTAGGAGCTTCGGATCTTTTTGGGCACCTCCAGTGGGATGTGATCAACAGGAAAACGTTATGATTTCGGCAAAACTTCCATCGGTGAACAATTAACCGCGCTACCGCGGACGCGTGGTTACAATACTACGGAATATGGTGACGCTCAACGTGCAGTTCTGACGTCATTTCTAGAGCTGCTAGGAGCTTCGGATCTTTTTGGGCACCTCCAGTGGGATGTGATCAACAGGAAAACGTAATGATTTCGGCAAAACTTCCATCGGTGAACAATTAACCGCGCTACCGCGGACGCGTGGTTACAATACTACGGAATATGGTGACGCTCAACGTGCAGTTCTGACGTCATTTCTAGAGCTGCTAGGAGCTTCGGATCTTTTTGGGCACCTCCAGTGGGATGTGATCAACAGGAAAACGTATGATTTCGGCAAAACTTCCATCGGTGAACAATTAACCGCGCTACCGCGGACGCGTGGTTACAATACTACGGAATATGGTGACGCTCAACGTGCAGTTCTGACGTCATTTCTAGAGCTGCTAGGAGCTTCGGATCTTTTTGGGCACCTCCAGTGGGATGTGATCAACAGGAAAACGTATGATTTCGGCAAAACTTCCATCGGTGAACAATTAACCACGCTACCGCGGACGCGTGGTTACAATACTACGGAATATGGTGACGCTCAACGTGCAGTTCTGACGTCATTTCTAGAGCTGCTAGGAGCTTCGGATCTTTTTGGGCACCTCCAGTGGGATGTGATCAACAGGAAAACGTTATGATTTCGGCAAAACTTCCATCGGTGAACAATTAACCGCGCTACCGCGGACGCGTGGTTACAATACTACGGAATATGGTGACGCTCAACGTGCAGTTCTGACGTCATTTCTAGAGCTGCTAGGAGCTTCGGATCTTTTTGGGCACCTCCAGTGGGATGTGATCAACAGGAAAACGTTAATGATTTCGGCAAAACTTCCATCGGTGAACAATTAACCACGCTACCGCGGACGCGTGGTTACAATACTACGGAATATGGTGACGCTCAACGTGCAGTTCTGACGTCATTTCTAGAGCTGCTAGGAGCTTCGGATCTTTTTGGGCACCTCCAGTGGGATGTGATCAACAGGAAAACGTTAATGATTTCGGCAAAACTTCCATCGGTGAACAATTAACCGCGCTACCGCGGACGCGTGGTTACAATACTACGGAATATGGTGACGCTCAACGTGCAGTTCTGACGTCATTTCTAGAGCTGCTAGGAGCTTCGGATCTTTTTGGGCACCTCCAGTGGGATGTGATCAACAGGAAAACGTTATGATTTCGGCAAAACTTCCATCGGTGAACAATTAACCGCGCTACCGCGGACGCGTGGTTACAATACTACGGAATATGGTGACGCTCAACGTGCAGTTCTGACGTCATTTCTAGAGCTGCTAGGAGCTTCGGATCTTTTTGGGCACCTCCAGTGGGATGTGATCAACAGGAAAACGTATGATTTCGGCAAAACTTCCATCGGTGAACAATTAACCACGCTACCGCGGACGCGTGGTTACAATACTACGGAATATGGTGACGCTCAACGTGCAGTTCTGACGTCATTTCTAGAGCTGCTAGGAGCTTCGGATCTTTTTGGGCACCTCCAGTGGGATGTGATCAACAGGAAAACGTATGATTTCGGCAAAACTTCCATCGGTGAACAATTAACCAGCGCTACCGCGGACGCGTGGTTACAATACTACGGAATATGGTGACGCTCAACGTGCAGTTCTGACGTCATTTCTAGAGCTGCTAGGAGCTTCGGATCTTTTTGGGCACCTCCAGTGGGATGTGATCAACAGGAAAACGTTATGATTTCGGCAAAACTTCCATCGGTGAACAATTAACCGCGCTACCGCGGACGCGTGGTTACAATACTACGGAATATGGTGACGCTCAACGTGCAGTTCTGACGTCATTTCTAGAGCTGCTAGGAGCTTCGGATCTTTTTGGGCACCTCCAGTGGGATGTGATCAACAGGAAAACGTAATGATTTCGGCAAAACTTCCATCGGTGAACAATTAACCAGCGCTACCGCGGACGCGTGGTTACAATACTACGGAATATGGTGACGCTCAACGTGCAGTTCTGACGTCATTTCTAGAGCTGCTAGGAGCTTCGGATCTTTTTGGGCACCTCCAGTGGGATGTGATCAACAGGAAAACGTTATGATTTCGGCAAAACTTCCATCGGTGAACAATTAACCGCGCTACCGCGGACGCGTGGTTACAATACTACGGAATATGGTGACGCTCAACGTGCAGTTCTGACGTCATTTCTAGAGCTGCTAGGAGCTTCGGATCTTTTTGGGCACCTCCAGTGGGATGTGATCAACAGGAAAACGTAATGATTTCGGCAAAACTTCCATCGGTGAACAATTAACCGCGCTACCGCGGACGCGTGGTTACAATACTACGGAATATGGTGACGCTCAACGTGCAGTTCTGACGTCATTTCTAGAGCTGCTAGGAGCTTCGGATCTTTTTGGGCACCTCCAGTGGGATGTGATCAACAGGAAAACGTAATGATTTCGGCAAAACTTCCATCGGTGAACAATTAACCGCGCTACCGCGGACGCGTGGTTACAATACTACGGAATATGGTGACGCTCAACGTGCAGTTCTGACGTCATTTCTAGAGCTGCTAGGAGCTTCGGATCTTTTTGGGCACCTCCAGTGGGATGTGATCAACAGGAAAACGTTATGATTTCGGCAAAACTTCCATCGGTGAACAATTAACCACGCTACCGCGGACGCGTGGTTACAATACTACGGAATATGGTGACGCTCAACGTGCAGTTCTGACGTCATTTCTAGAGCTGCTAGGAGCTTCGGATCTTTTTGGGCACCTCCAGTGGGATGTGATCAACAGGAAAACGTTATGATTTCGGCAAAACTTCCATCGGTGAACAATTAACCACGCTACCGCGGACGCGTGGTTACAATACTACGGAATATGGTGACGCTCAACGTGCAGTTCTGACGTCATTTCTAGAGCTGCTAGGAGCTTCGGATCTTTTTGGGCACCTCCAGTGGGATGTGATCAACAGGAAAACGTAATGATTTCGGCAAAACTTCCATCGGTGAACAATTAACCGCGCTACCGCGGACGCGTGGTTACAATACTACGGAATATGGTGACGCTCAACGTGCAGTTCTGACGTCATTTCTAGAGCTGCTAGGAGCTTCGGATCTTTTTGGGCACCTCCAGTGGGATGTGATCAACAGGAAAACGTTATGATTTCGGCAAAACTTCCATCGGTGAACAATTAACCACGCTACCGCGGACGCGTGGTTACAATACTACGGAATATGGTGACGCTCAACGTGCAGTTCTGACGTCATTTCTAGAGCTGCTAGGAGCTTCGGATCTTTTTGGGCACCTCCAGTGGGATGTGATCAACAGGAAAACGTTATGATTTCGGCAAAACTTCCATCGGTGAACAATTAACCACGCTACCGCGGACGCGTGGTTACAATACTACGGAATATGGTGACGCTCAACGTGCAGTTCTGACGTCATTTCTAGAGCTGCTAGGAGCTTCGGATCTTTTTGGGCACCTCCAGTGGGATGTGATCAACAGGAAAACGTAATGATTTCGGCAAAACTTCCATCGGTGAACAATTAACCGCGCTACCGCGGACGCGTGGTTACAATACTACGGAATATGGTGACGCTCAACGTGCAGTTCTGACGTCATTTCTAGAGCTGCTAGGAGCTTCGGATCTTTTTGGGCACCTCCAGTGGGATGTGATCAACAGGAAAACGTTATGATTTCGGCAAAACTTCCATCGGTGAACAATTAA
Source organism: Pecten maximus (assembly GCF_902652985.1). Lineage (NCBI taxonomy): Eukaryota > Metazoa > Mollusca > Bivalvia > Pectinida > Pectinidae > Pecten > Pecten maximus. Next base: position 3,157 of record NW_022979709.1, on the reverse strand, counting down.
CCGCGCTACCGCGGACGCGTGGTTACAATACTACGGAATATGGTGACGCTCAACGTGCAGTTCTGACGTCATTTCTAGAGCTGCTAGGAGCTTCGGATCTTTTTGGGCACCTCCAGTGGGATGTGATCAACAGGAAAACGTTATGATTTCGGCAAAACTTCCATCGGTGAACAATTAACCACGCTACCGCGGACGCGTGGTTACAATACTACGGAATATGGTGACGCTCAACGTGCAGTTCTGACGTCATTTCTAGAGCTGCTAGGAGCTTCGGATCTTTTTGGGCACCTCCAGTGGGATGTGATCAACAGGAAAACGTTAATGATTTCGGCAAAACTTCCATCGGTGAACAATTAACCGCGCTACCGCGGACGCGTGGTTACAATACTACGGAATATGGTGACGCTCAACGTGCAGTTCTGACGTCATTTCTAGAGCTGCTAGGAGCTTCGGATCTTTTTGGGCACCTCCAGTGGGATGTGATCAACAGGAAAACGTTATGATTTCGGCAAAACTTCCATCGGTGAACAATTAACCACGCTACCGCGGACGCGTGGTTACAATACTACGGAATATGGTGACGCTCAACGTGCAGTTCTGACGTCATTTCTAGAGCTGCTAGGAGCTTCGGATCTTTTTGGGCACCTCCAGTGGGATGTGATCAACAGGAAAACGTTATGATTTCGGCAAAACTTCCATCGGTGAACAATTAACCACGCTACCGCGGACGCGTGGTTACAATACTACGGAATATGGTGACGCTCAACGTGCAGTTCTGACGTCATTTCTAGAGCTGCTAGGAGCTTCGGATCTTTTTGGGCACCTCCAGTGGGATGTGATCAACAGGAAAACGTTAATGATTTCGGCAAAACTTCCATCGGTGAACAATTAACCACGCTACCGCGGACGCGTGGTTACAATACTACGGAATATGGTGACGCTCAACGTGCAGTTCTGACGTCATTTCTAGAGCTGCTAGGAGCTTCGGATCTTTTTGGGCACCTCCAGTGGGATGTGATCAACAGGAAAACGTAATGATTTCGGCAAAACTTCCATCGGTGAACAATTAACCGCGCTACCGCGGACGCGTGGTTACAATACTACGGAATATGGTGACGCTCAACGTGCAGTTCTGACGTCATTTCTAGAGCTGCTAGGAGCTTCGGATCTTTTTGGGCACCTCCAGTGGGATGTGATCAACAGGAAAACGTTATGATTTCGGCAAAACTTCCATCGGTGAACAATTAACCACGCTACCGCGGACGCGTGGTTACAATACTACGGAATATGGTGACGCTCAACGTGCAGTTCTGACGTCATTTCTAGAGCTGCTAGGAGCTTCGGATCTTTTTGGGCACCTCCAGTGGGATGTGATCAACAGGAAAACGTTATGATTTCGGCAAAACTTCCATCGGTGAACAATTAACCGCGCTACCGCGGACGCGTGGTTACAATACTACGGAATATGGTGACGCTCAACGTGCAGTTCTGACGTCATTTCTAGAGCTGCTAGGAGCTTCGGATCTTTTTGGGCACCTCCAGTGGGATGTGATCAACAGGAAAACGTTATGATTTCGGCAAAACTTCCATCGGTGAACAATTAACCACGCTACCGCGGACGCGTGGTTACAATACTACGGAATATGGTGACGCTCAACGTGCAGTTCTGACGTCATTTCTAGAGCTGCTAGGAGCTTCGGATCTTTTTGGGCACCTCCAGTGGGATGTGATCAACAGGAAAACGTATGATTTCGGCAAAACTTCCATCGGTGAACAATTAACCGCGCTACCGCGGACGCGTGGTTACAATACTACGGAATATGGTGACGCTCAACGTGCAGTTCTGACGTCATTTCTAGAGCTGCTAGGAGCTTCGGATCTTTTTGGGCACCTCCAGTGGGATGTGATCAACAGGAAAACGTTATGATTTCGGCAAAACTTCCATCGGTGAACAATTAACCGCGCTACCGCGGACGCGTGGTTACAATACTACGGAATATGGTGACGCTCAACGTGCAGTTCTGACGTCATTTCTAGAGCTGCTAGGAGCTTCGGATCTTTTTGGGCACCTCCAGTGGGATGTGATCAACAGGAAAACGTAATGATTTCGGCAAAACTTCCATCGGTGAACAATTAACCGCGCTACCGCGGACGCGTGGTTACAATACTACGGAATATGGTGACGCTCAACGTGCAGTTCTGACGTCATTTCTAGAGCTGCTAGGAGCTTCGGATCTTTTTGGGCACCTCCAGTGGGATGTGATCAACAGGAAAACGTATGATTTCGGCAAAACTTCCATCGGTGAACAATTAACCACGCTACCGCGGACGCGTGGTTACAATACTACGGAATATGGTGACGCTCAACGTGCAGTTCTGACGTCATTTCTAGAGCTGCTAGGAGCTTCGGATCTTTTTGGGCACCTCCAGTGGGATGTGATCAACAGGAAAACGTTATGATTTCGGCAAAACTTCCATCGGTGAACAATTAACCACGCTACCGCGGACGCGTGGTTACAATACTACGGAATATGGTGACGCTCAACGTGCAGTTCTGACGTCATTTCTAGAGCTGCTAGGAGCTTCGGATCTTTTTGGGCACCTCCAGTGGGATGTGATCAACAGGAAAACGTAATGATTTTCGGCAAAACTTCCATCGGTGAACAATTAACCACGCTACCGCGGACGCGTGGTTACAATACTACGGAATATGGTGACGCTCAACGTGCAGTTCTGACGTCATTTCTAGAGCTGCTAGGAGCTTCGGATCTTTTTGGGCACCTCCAGTGGGATGTGATCAACAGGAAAACGTTATGATTTCGGCAAAACTTCCATCGGTGAACAATTAACCACGCTACCGCGGACGCGTGGTTACAATACTACGGAATATGGTGACGCTCAACGTGCAGTTCTGACGTCATTTCTAGAGCTGCTAGGAGCTTCGGATCTTTTTGGGCACCTCCAGTGGGATGTGATCAACAGGAAAACGTTATGATTTCGGCAAACTTCCATCGGTGACAATTAACCCCGCTACCGCGGACGCGTGGTTACAATACTACGGAATATGGTGACGCTCAATGTGCAGTTCTGACGGTCATTTCTAGAGCTGCTAGGAGCTTCGGATCGGATCTTTCTGGTGCCACTCTCCAGGGGGATG
>NW_022979708.1:0-998 GCF_902652985.1 Pecten maximus | reverse complement strand
GATAACATTGAGTTATCTCCCCCTGATCTTTATTCTATATCTTATTTGTTTATATTTCTGAGTAGCACGATTTCTATACTTGGCTATTAACCAAAAGCCATCCCTTTAAATTCAAAGCTTATCAAGATATTAAAATTTACATTTCAAAATTAACTCAATTTTAATGTGGTTTTCTCTTAAGAATTTCATATCCGGTACCAATAGAAGAAAACCACATACCAGCCTAAGACTTGCAGTCAGGCACTGCATATTTTGATAGCATAGCCTATGGTTCTATCCTGTTCCAGAAAAGTTATATTTGAAAATGTTAAAGATGCTCCATATAGCTACCGTCATATGACATTTGTGCCATCTAGCGTCCCTGGAAACCAGATGATGGGACCGACTAACACATTTCGGACGGGGAATTCTCATCTTTGGAGGCATTGTAGCAGAATTTAGAGAGAAATTGAGATTCAGAGGGGATTGATGATGAAAATTGACACATGTAGTGTTACAAGGAGGACCATAGACCGGACAGATACGGACATACATTCTATATTTCAATGGTAGCGGTATATATCGTGGCTCGGGGTACGGTTGGATGCTGGTTGTACTGCGGCACTACCCGGTCCGATGTGTGGGTGTGTGTTGGTTGTTCTGTTGTCACTACCCCGATTCGGTATTCGGTGATTGTTTGGTTGTTCTGTTGTCACTACCCCAGTTCAGTGTTTGGTGATATATCTGGTTATTTTTTGTTGTCACTTGCCCGGTTCCGTGTTCTGTGTCTGTGTTTCGACTCTTTTATCTAAATAATGGCTCTACTCCTATTTTTTTTTTTCTCGTTCGGCCTTTTTTTTCTTCATTTTCACAAAAAGACCAGAAATTAGGGGGTGGAGGAGATAACATTGAGTTATCTCCCCCTGATCTTTATTCTATATCTTATTTGTTTATATTTCTGTGTAGCACGATTTCTATACTTGGCTATTAATCAAAAGCCATCCCTTTAAATTCAAAGC
>NW_022979707.1:1445-2014 GCF_902652985.1 Pecten maximus | reverse complement strand
TACAGTGTTGTCACCCGCCAATCTGTTATTTAAGGAGACAGATTTAAATAAGTATTTTCATACTTTTTTTTGGATCCTTTTATTATTATGTATCATATATATGACATGTAAATATTGAATAAAATATTTTTTTTTTTTTCTTTTTTTTTTTCTTTCTCTTTTCTTTTTTTCCATTTCTTCTTCTTTTCTTTTTTCTCCTTCTTTTTCTCTTTTTTTGAATAAAATATTGTTTAAACTAAACCTCTTCTTCTATATATTCCCTGCAGTGTATAAGTAAAATATCAAATAATATAAAAACAGACATATAAATAACATAACATATTATTTCTTGAAACATTTGTTGCAATTGAAACAAAGCACAGTAAGAATGCAAGGCAGAATTCCATATCAGTAATAGAACTGATGTAAGAACTTTAAAATCGACGCTTTCCTTTTCTGGCCAAGGGCTATGAGACATGGTCAGGCCGTTAAAAAATCGTAATCCTGGCAATAATTGTGATCATTTGTGGATGAGGGATATATGTTGAACGTTGAGGATATTAATTGTATTGACATGAAACACTGAAAGG
>NW_022979707.1:0-1345 GCF_902652985.1 Pecten maximus | reverse complement strand
AGCTAGTATGTAATGATGAAAGCATGAAATAGATCATAGATTGCCATCCAATTGCCCCACACCTAATCTAATTTCCTGAACACGTACTGATTTTTTATTTCGACAATTCAGAAAATCTATCATAATTCCAGGTTTTATTTTACCCTCGAATGGGATCACAAGTATCCAAATATCTTTGTCCTGATCTACACCTGCCCTGTAGGTAGGGCGTAAGAATTGTACCTGCTGCCCCCATTGCATGATCGTAAGAGGCGACTAAATTTGGGATCTTATCTTTTCTCTTCTCTCTGATTAATTTTCTTCTTCCTAATGTCTCCCCTGACAATGCCTCACCTTTGGTCATCAGTTGAGAGTTTGCCCCTGTCAGGAAGGCTTTGGGTTCTGTCCCCTGGCCGAGACATACCAGAATCATTAAAAATGGTAGTTGCTACTCCTGCTTAGCGCTCAGCATTTTAGGAGTGGGACGACTAGTTGGGCCGTTGTCAGTATAATATGTGACCGGGTGGGGTGTCCTGCTGGGTGTCTTCGGCAGTATGCTTCAGTGAGGTAGCACTATAAATCGGCAAAAGTTTCGGCCTATCACAAGGAGACTTAACACGTACATACCGCAGCCTCCCAAAACACACATACGCACTCACCACACGCATGAATATCGCAAACACGGGAGGCCGTCCTTAAATGACCTTAGCTGTTAATAGGACGTTAAACAAATAAAACCAAACCAAACCAAACCTTATCTACACTATACGGTCTACATATTTACTTCCGATTGCTGTAAAACTGTATAACTGTTTAACTTTGATACAAAAAAATGCTCCAAAGTCGCCAAACAACTTCCCCACACTAAAGTCTGATAAACAGAGTGGAAATACTATTTTACATATTTAGAGTTTTGTTAAAGAATTTTTCAATGACTTCTTCGATTCTTAAAACTCATCGTTTCAACAAAACAAGCTGAAATATGCTACATCTCCGACCAAGAGTAATTATAATCGACTGCAAACAAGCGGTATATCTGCAAATACGTTATGCTAGTATATTTTTGAGCTTCTCTTCTTATATTTCTAATTCAAATTTATATACAGTGCACTCTGTCCAAACCGGACTCTTCCAAACCCGGATATTTGCAAAAACTGGACAAATAATTTGGTCCCAAAAATCCCCTTCTTTGTTTATAGTAAATAAACTCCGCATAATCCGGACTCTGTCTATACTCTAATCCGGTTTTTATTCCGCCCCCCATACATTGTGTATGCTAGTAAAATCTACTGTATATAAATTAATAATCAATTGCATCCTAAAGAAAATGTTTCGTACTCCGCCTCTGTTTTAATTTGTAGGATGC
>NW_022979706.1:0-5881 GCF_902652985.1 Pecten maximus | reverse complement strand
GACTTTGTCATATGGTGTATTAACGAAAAGTCAATAACTTTCTCTACACGAGCAAGTTACAAACTTTCGATATTATTCTCGCACATGAAAGTCATATATAACTTTGAATGCTTCGATGAATTCGTGCAACTTACTCTCTAGAAAACGATTCCGAATGATTGCAAATTTGCTATATTCATTTCCCGCCGGAACCCCCTAGAACCCCGCTGGGCCCAAGACCCCTCGCCAAACAACCCCAAAAAAAAGTCGCGCTCGCATTATCACTATAAATTACTGGACCCCCCCCCCCCCCCCCCCCCCCCCCCCCCCCCCCCCCCCCTTTTGAAAATCCTGGATTCGCGCCTGTATTGGTACACCTCACTATACCGTCTTACGTTTAACTATTATTATTGGTCTTTATATAATATGTGTTGTATTATCAATGTATAACTACAGATGCCTATGCTCTGACTCGGGAAAAAATAGGCCTTACCAAATGAATGGGTGCGATTTTATTTTTAACTTTTGTGTCATTACTTACAGTTATTGACCTGGACAAAACGTTTTTTTAAATAACCCAGATTTTGCGGGATTGAAAAATTGTTGTAAGTAAAATCGGATAATCTAGAATTGAAATATAAATTATTTTGAGCTGGCAATGGCATAGTATGTATGTTTCCGTGTTAGGTCCCTAGGCCTAGTTGTACGATTTGTAGTTAGTGCTTTCAATCGTAATCAGTCTGGCGCTTGCTTATGACGGAGTAAAGTTGTCGAAGCGTCCGGTTAACCGAGGTAACCTTGAACGGATGGCTAAAAATCCAATCCACCTAATGGACATCGGTTTAAACAACAACTCATAATTTTCATGTATCACTTATCGGATAGATAGGCCTGATATAGTGTATTATTAGACTTGCGCAAGTCATATACCTGTATGAGATGGCCATTAGGTGGATGTAACCAAATACAAAGAATATATAGGAGATGTCCATTAGGTGGATGTCACCAAATACAAAGAGTATATAGGAGATGGCCATTAGGTGGATGTAACCAAATACAAAGAATATATAGGAGATGGCCATTAGGTGGATATCACCAAATACAAAGATTATATAGGAGATGTTCATTAGGTGGATGTCAACAAATACAAAGAGTATATAGGAGATGGCCATTAGGTGGATGTAACCAAATACAAAGAATATATTGGAGATGGCCATTAGGTGGATGTCACCAAATACAAAGAGTATATAGGAGATGGCCATTAGGAGGATGTAACCAAATACAAAGAATATATAGGAGATGGCCATTAGGTGGATGTCACCAAATACAAAGATTATATAGGAGATGTCCATTAGGTGGATGTAACCAAATACAAAGAATATATAGGAGATGTCCATTAGGTGGATGTCACCAAATACAAAGAGTATATAGGAGATGGTCCATTAGGTGGATGTAACCAAATACAAAGATTATATAGGAGATGTCCATTAGGTGGATGTCACCAAATACAAAGAATATATAGGAGATGGCCATTAGGTGGATGTCACCAAATACAAAGAATATATAGGAGATGTCCATTAGGTGGATGTCACCAAATACAAAGAGTATATAGGAGATGGCCATTAGGTGGATGTAACCAAATACAAAGAATATATAGGAGATGGCCATTAGGTGGATGTCACCAAATACAAAGATTATATAGGAGATGTCCATTAGGTGGATGTAACCAAATACAAAGAATATATAGGAGATGTCCATTAGGTGGATGTCACCAAATACAAAGATTATATAGGAGATGGCCATTAGGTGGATGTAACCAAATACAAAGAATATATAGGAGATGTCCATTAGGTGGATGTCACCAAATACAAAGAGTATATAGGAGATGTCCATTAGGTGGATGTCACCAAATACAAAGAGTATATAGGAGATGGCCATTAGGTGGATGTAACCAAATACAAAGATTATATAGGAGATGTCCATTAGGTGGATGTCACCAAATACAAAGAATATATAGGAGATGGCCATTAGGTGGATGTCACCAAATACAAAGATTATATAGGAGATGTCCATTAGGTGGATGTCACCAAATACAAAGAGTATATAGGAGATGGCCATTAGGTGGATGTAACCAAATACAAAGAATATATAGGAGATGGCCATTAGGTGGATGTCACCAAATACAAAGATTATATAGGAGATGTCCATTAGGTGGATGTAACCAAATACAAAGAATATATAGGAGATGTCCATTAGGTGGATGTCACCAAATACAAAGATTATATAGGAGATGGCCATTAGGTGGATGTAACCAAATACAAAGAATATATAGGAGATGTCCATTAGGTGGATGTCACCAAATACAAAGAGTATATAGGAGATGTCCATTAGGTGGATGTCACCAAATACAAAGATATATAGGAGATGGCCATTAGGTGGATGTAACCAAATACAAAGATTATATAGGAGATGTCCATTAGGTGGATGTCACCAAATACAAAGAATATATAGGAGATGGCCATTAGGTGGATGTCACCAAATACAAAGAGTATATAGGAGATGTCCATTAGGTGGATGTCACCAAATACAAAGAGTATATAGGAGATGGCCATTAGGTGGATGTAACCAAATACAAAGAATATATAGGAGATGTCCATTAGGTGGATGTCACCAAATACAAAGATTATATAGGAGATGTCCATTAGGTGGATGTAACCAAATACAAAGAATATATAGGAGATGTCCATTAGGTGGATGTCACCAAATACAAAGATTATATAGGAGATGTCCATTAGGTGGATGTCACCAAATACAAAGAATATATAGGAGATGTCCATTAGGTGGATGTCACCAAATACAAAGAGTATATAGGAGATGGCCATTAGGTGGATGTAACCAAATACAAAGAATATATAGGAGATGTCCATTAGGTGGATGTAACCAAATACAAAGAATATATAGGAGATGTCCATTAGGTGGATGTAACCAAATACAAAGAATATATAGGAGATGGCCATTAGGTGGATGTCACCAAATACAAAGAATATATAGGAGATGGCCATTAGGTGGATGTCACCAAATACAAAGATATATAGGAGATGTCCATTAGGTGGATGTCACCAAATACAAAGATATATAGGAGATGGCCATTAGGTGGATGTCACCAAATACAAAGAATATATAGGAGATGTCCATTAGGTGGATGTCACCAAATACAAAGATTATATAGGAGATGGCCATTAGGTGGATGTAACCAAATACAAAGAATATATAGGAGATGTCCATTAGGTGGATGTCACCAAATACAAAGAATATATAGGAGATGGCCATTAGGTGGATGTAACCAAATACAAAGAATATATAGGAGATGTCCATTAGGTGGATGTCACCAAATACAAAGAATATATAGGAGATGGCCATTAGGTGGATGTAACCAAATACAAAGAATATATAGGAGATGTCCATTAGGTGGATGTCACCAAATACAAAGATTATATAGGAGATGGCCATTAGGTGGATGTAACCAAATACAAAGAATATATAGGAGATGTCCATTAGGTGGATGTCACCAAATACAAAGATTATATAGGAGATGGCCATTAGGTGGATGTAACCAAATACAAAGAATATATAGGAGATGTCCATTAGGTGGATGTCACCAAATACAAAGAGTATATAGGAGATGGCCATTAGGTGGATGTAACCAAATACAAAGAATATATAGGAGATGTCCATTAGGTGGATGTCACCAAATACAAAGACTATATAGGAGATGGCCATTAGGTGGATGTAACCAAATACAAAGAATATATAGGAGATGTCCATTAGGTGGATGTCACCAAATACAAAGATTATATAGGAGATGGCCATTAGGTGGATGTAACCAAATACAAAGAATATATAGGAGATGTCCATTAGGTGGATGTCACCAAATACAAAGAGTATATAGGAGATGGCCATTAGGTGGATGTAACCAAATACAAAGAATATATAGGAGATGTCCATTAGGTGGATGTCACCAAATACAAAGATTATATAGGAGATGGCCATTAGGTGGATGTCACCAAATACAAAGAATATATAGGAGATGTCCATTAGGTGGATGTCACCAAATACAAAGAGTATATAGGAGATGTCCATTAGGTGGATGTAACCAAATACAAAGAATATATAGGAGATGTCCATTAGGTGGATGTCACCAAATACAAAGATTATATAGGAGATGGCCATTAGGTGGATGTAACCAAATACAAAGAATATATAGGAGATGTCCATTAGGTGGATGTCACCAAATACAAAGAATATATAGGAGATGTCCATTAGGTGGATGTAACCAAATACAAAGAATATATAGGAGATGTCCATTAGGTGGATGTAACCAAATACAAAGAATATATAGGAGATGGCCATTAGGTGGATGTCACCAAATACAAAGATTATATAGGAGATGGCCATTAGGTGGATGTAACCAAATACAAAGAATATATAGGAGATGTCCATTAGGTGGATGTCACCAAATACAAAGATATATAGGAGATGGCCATTAGGTGGATGTAACCAAATACAAAGAATATATAGGAGATGTCCATTAGGTGGATGTCACCAAATACAAAGAGTATATAGGAGATGGCCATTAGGTGGATGTAACCAAATACAAAGAATATATAGGAGATGTCCATTAGGTGGATGTCACCAAATACAAAGAATATATAGGAGATGGCCATTAGGTGGATGTCACCAAATACAAAGAATATATAGGAGATGTCCATTAGGTGGATGTCACCAAATACAAAGAATATATAGGAGATGGCCATTAGGTGGATGTAACCAAATACAAAGAATATATAGGAGATGTCCATTAGGTGGATGTCACCAAATACAAAGATTATATAGGAGATGGCCATTAGGTGGATGTAACCAAATACAAAGAATATATAGGAGATGTCCATTAGGTGGATGTCACCAAATACAAAGATTATATAGGAGATGGCCATTAGGTGGATGTCACCAAATACAAAGAATATATAGGAGATGTCCATTAGGTGGATGTCACCAAATACAAAGAATATATAGGAGATGTCCATTAGGTGGATGTCACCAAATACAAAGAGTATATAGGAGATGGCCATTAGGTGGATGTAACCAAATACAAAGAATATATAGGAGATGGCCATTAGGTGGATGTCACCAAATACAAAGATTATATAGGAGATGGCCATTAGGTGGATGTCACCAAATACAAAGATTATATAGGAGATGGCCATTAGGTGGATGTCACCAAATACAAAGAATATATAGGAGATGTCCATTAGGTGGATGTCACCAAATACAAAGAGTATATAGGAGATGGCCATTAGGTGGATGTAACCAAATACAAAGAATATATAGGAGATGTCCATTAGGTGGATGTCACCAAATACAAAGATTATATAGGAGATGGCCATTAGGTGGATGTAACCAAATACAAAGAATATATAGGAGATGTCCATTAGGTGGATGTCACCAAATACAAAGAAAAATAGGAGATGGCCATTAGGTGGATGTAACCAAATACAAAGAATATATAGGAGATGTCCATTAGGTGGATGTAACCAAATACAAAGAATATATAGGAGATGGCCATTAGGTGGATGTAACCAAATACAAAGAATATATAGGAGATGTCCATTAGGTGGATGTCACCAAATACAAAGAGTATATAGGAGATGGCCATTAGGTGGATGTAACCAAATACAAAGAATATATAGGAGATGTCCATTAGGTGGATGTCACCAAATACAAAGAGTATATAGGAGATGGCCATTAGGTGGATGTAACCAAAAACAAAGAATATATAGGAGATGTCCATTAGGTGGATGTCACCAAATACAAAGATATATAGGAGATGGCCATTAGGTGGATG
>NW_022979705.1:0-11909 GCF_902652985.1 Pecten maximus | reverse complement strand
TTCTGTTGTATAACCATCTGGGCCAGGACTTTTGCCATTTTTAAGACATTTAACTGAATGAGCTAGTTCTTTCATGGTAATTGGTCGATCTAACTAACGATTTAATTTCATTGTCTATTTTAGGTACTTCATAATCCCCGAGAAGAATATCCAAATCAACTTCTTCTAATTCATTATCTTTACTTGCATATAAATTTACGTAAAAGTTTTTTTTATTTCATTCAGCAAATCATCTTGATCGTTTATAATTTTACCATCCCCCTGGATTATTTTTGTGATCTTTTTATTAACATAATTTCGTTTTTCTAAGTTACAGAAGTATTTTGTGGGTTTTTCACCACTTTCGATCCACTGAGCCTTCGCTCTTATTAGCAGCCCATTCATTTGATTTTCCCGGAGGTCCTCTAACTCGGACTTAAGGTCAGTTAAAATCTCTACTAGAATATGATTAGGGTCAATGTTGTCTATAATTAATTCTTCAGTGACTCTGATAAGGTTTTCCAATTGTATCTGTCTTTCCCTATTTTTCCTCTTCTTTTTAGAGCAATAAGATATAGTCATGGATCGTATATTCAGTAAAACCATTTCAAAATAATTGGTCATTGAGTGATGACTGAAACATGGATGGGTCTATCTCTGGTATATTTGAAATATTATAAACCGGCAGAGCATATTCTTGTTTTGTTTTCAGAATGGTTTCCTTTACTTTATTTATATAAAGAGTATCTTTCAGGAGGGAGTTATTAAACTTCCAGAATCCCCTACCGCGTTTAAAGTCAGCTATTATTATTTGCAAGGTGATTGCTGAGTGATCAGTTTTGTAACCTGGAATCATATCTGTTTTACCTATGTTTGTTAACAGCTCGGAAGAAATAAGGTTAAAGTTTAGTATGGATTTTTTATAGGGTTCTTTTTAAACCAGGTGTAGCATTTTAAATCTGGATTTTTGACTCTCCAGGGGTCTACAAGGCCGAAGTCATTTGCAATGTTTTGTAGCTCTTCGCTAGCCCTGGAACTTGATATTTTGTATTGATTGAACAGTTATATATTTCACATGTTTAATTCCAGTAATTTTGTTTTCATCACATGAAAGTATATAATAAAATAATGAAAACAATTATCGTTACTTGAACAGTTTTAATTTGATACATTTAATTTATATTGTAGTTTAATTTCATATTCAATTAATCAGCATATTCATGATTTCATTTTTGCCGTTTCAGTCCATAATATATGTTGTACATTCTATGTTTATACATTCAATGCTTAAAGTCAGAAACCAGAACGCATAAACAAATTAATTAAACATTGATTTAACATGTAAAGAAAGAGATTCTTTGAATGTACTGGTAATTAAGTAATCTTAACAGTACTACATTTCGAAATTTTAAGTTTACAGAATGTATATGTTACTTGTAATACACTTTCCATCTTCCTTTACTGATATACATATGTAGTTGAAATTTCTGTACAAGTACCCAGAGACTTGTATATCAGATATATACGTCTCTGATGTACCCGTGTGGAGGTATCTAATAATTTGAAGATTTAACATATTGGATATCATTCTGGGATATTCTAGGTGAAATTGACGGAACTAGTAAGGCACAGAATAATGATAAAAATATAATCGAAATGTACAATTACTTTAAAGATCTTAACAAGGGAGATAACTCTAATGATATCTGTGATAATGAAATTATTACAGTGGAAGATTCGAGGATTTACTGAGTGGTGAAATTACTAAAACTATTTCTAGTTTAAGCAACAATAAGCTCCGGGTTATGATGGAATCTTAAATGAGTATCAAAAAGTCACTGTAGAATTATTTAAACCATTATATTATAAATTATTTAATACCATATTTAATACAGGATTCCTACCCGATTCCTGGAAAGTAGGGATTATTAAATATATATACGTAAAGGTGATCCTGATAACTTGGATAATTATAGAGCAATAAGCCTTGTCTCGTGTCTTGGTAAAGTGTTTACATCTATTCTTAATAGCAGATTAAATAAGATGGCTGATCAAATAAATCTAATACCTTATGCCAAGGCTGGACTCAGAAAATATCATTCTACTACCGATAATATTTTTATTCTTCATGTCTTAACATCCATCTATTTCTCACTTAGAAAAAAAGTTATTTTGTACATGTATAGACTTCAAAAAGGCCTTTGATTCGGTTTGGAGACTTGGGCTATGGAAAAAAAGTCCAGGAAAGTAGACCTACAATTCAAAGTTTTTTGACTCCCTCGTATTACCGATACTTTTGTATTCAGTAGAAGTACAGTAGTATGGGGCTTTGGAAATTTAAGTGTCATCGAAAAACTACATTTGCAGTTCCGCAAGCGTATACTAGGTATTAAAAAGAGTACACCAAACTACATGGTATATGGTGAAATCGGGAGTTTTCCATTATATATAGAAGTTGAAACAAGAATTATTATGCTTTGGCATCAATTAATAACTGGTAGTAATCTGTCTAGTGCTATGTATAACTTGATGTTTAATTTAGAGACAAACGGAACTATGGATTTCAATTGGTTAGAGAATGTTCAGAATATATAACCTGGAATGAATTTTATCTGGGTTTATCACACATTATGTACATTAAATAGAGATTACTTGAAGTATGATGAGAAACAAAGATTACAAGGCCAATTCATCTAGAAACGGTTTAACGACACCGAGAGCTCTTCAAGAGGGTCTGTCTGTTTTATCTATAAAAGAAATTTTGTGTTTGAAAATTATCTTGTGAATTTAAAGCCAAAAGAAAGACAAATTAATTCTAAATTTAGAACTTCAAATATGCACTTACCTATAGAAACTGGAAGATGGATTGGAATACCTAAGGTAATCTATGTTTTAATGAAATCGGTGACGAATTTCATTATTTATTTAAATGTGATCACACGACTGTTAAGCAGATAAAACAATTATTCATCCCAAATTACTACTGTACCAATCCTAGCCTTATTAAAATGTAAGGATTATTTACCATATGTAATGTGAAGATTTTATCGAATATCAGCAAATTTCTACGAAAACTTGAAAAATTACTGGCTGTATATCACTAGTTTATCATTGTAGCATCTGTTGTTAATTGCATTGATATTTCGCTAACCGACATGTGTCCATGAATTTAATGTATAGTGACGTCACATGCTCTGTATGTCTGAGAGAGAAAGCTTATATAACACGCATACATGTTCATGTATCTGGAGCTGTCATACAACAAGTACAGCACGAAATTGCTTGAACTATGTAAAAGATGTTCCGTATTTATTGCGAACGGTTGTATTTTTGGGGACAAATTTATTGGTGTAACTACATGTAAAAATACTAGTGTTGTAGACTACGTTTTGTTGTCTCCAGAAGCATTTGAATTAGTGTCCGACTTTGAAATATGTTATTTTGATCCTTTATTCTCGGACGTCCATAAAACTATAGAATTCTCTTGTCGCTTACAATGTCAAAATACATTTAATATAAACACTTTATCAGATAACCGTGAAGATGTTAATACTGAAAATATAAAATGGGACCAAGCTACACTGTAAGGCAAATACTTTCTCTGATATTCTTAGTCTGACCAATCAGGACAGACTACGAGATATCAACAGCACTCTGAATAGATTAGCAGGAAATAATTCGATTACTAGTGACCAAATCAACGATGTAGTAAATGACATTTGCTCCGTGTTAACGACTACAGCGAAAGACATACTTGGAGTTAAAAAAACAATCGCGCTATAAAAACGAACATAATGTAAGTTATGGTTTAATAAAATGATAGAGCAAGAAACGCATATAAACGTGTTAAGTCAACGTATACAAAAACACTGATGAATAAAAAGGGGACAGAGTACAGGAAACGACTCCTTATCAATTACAGAAAATTTAAAGAAAAGTGCACGAAAGAACTACGGCAGATTTCTAAAAATAACAAAAAAATGTTCTTGAATACATTAAACAAGAATTCACAATGTACGAAAAAAGCAGGTGAAATTCCAATAGAGACCCTTTATCAGTATTTTAAAAATCTCAACAGAATTCAAGATGGCGACGATGCTAACGATCTTGAGATAAATAACGAAGGTAACAACACAACCCATGACGAAAACGGCGATATACTTAATGGTATTATATCGGAAGATGAGCTTCAAAGCGCTATCAATCAATTAAAAGATAATAAGGCGCCTGGAGTAGACAAAATTTTAAATGAATATATTAAAAATTCGTCACCCGATATGATATCAATGTATTGCAAACTATTTAATGTTATATTTGATACAGGTTTAATACCCGAAAATTAGACAATCGATGTGATCAAACCTATTTAAAACAAAATAAAGGAAATTCCGATGACCCCGACAACTACAGGGCTATTACTTTGATAAGCTGTCTAGGAAAATAATTTACATGTTCAATCAATAACAGACTTAATATTTTCGCCGACTCAGTCGGTCTGATATCTAAAAACCAGGCGGGGTTCCGAAAAAAAAACACTCTACAATGGATAACATTTTTATAATGCATTCGTTAATTTCTCTTTGTTTATCGGCTGTTAAAAAACTTTATTGTACGTTTGTGGATTTCCGTAAGGCGTTTGATAATATCTAGAGAACTGGACTCTGGAAGAAAATGAATAAAAGCGGAATAAAATGTAAACATTTCAAAATAATATATAATATGTAAATCTTGTGTAAACTTCCATTTGGAAACCTCGGACTTTTTCCCTTGCTTAGTCGGGGTCCGGCAAGGGGAAAATCTCTGCCCATTTTTGTTTTCCGTATTTCTTAATGACCTAGAAGAATTTATGATGTCAAAAGGCAGTGTTCCCCTTCAGAATTTAAGTGATGAGATTACCAGAAAACTCCATATTCTTATCGAGGTATTTGTATTATTACATGTATACTCGGATGATACTGTTATTTTCTCTGAAACATCGGAAGGTATGCAAGCTGCTCTAAATGATTTTAATGAATATTGTAAATTATGGAAGCTTGAAGTTAATATAAAGAAAACTAAGGTGATGATCTTTAGTAAATGAAAAACTAAACGGCGACATAATTTCACGCTTAACGATCAAATACTAGAAACTGTAGACTGCTTCACATATTTAGGTGTTACTTTTAAATCGAACGAAAATTTTGTAATTGCTAGTCGTAAGCTTATCGAACAAGCACCAAAGTCCATATTTTCATTTTTTAGAAAAATACGAAGTCAGGCAATTCCTGTTGATTTGCAACTCAAACTTTTCGATTCGCTAGTTGAATCGATTCTGTTATGTGAAGCAAAAATCTGGGGATACGAAGATCTCAAGTCTCTAGAAATAATACATCTTAAGTTTTGTAAAAGAATATTAAATGTTAGATCTAATACACCAAACTATATGATTTATGGGGATTTGGGAAGATACCCATTAGAACTTAAAGTCAAGATGAGAATGTTAAATTTTTGGAATCACCTTTTGACAAATGAAAATAAATTAAGCACTTTATTATATAGGCTAATGTTGAGTTTGAATAGCGGCGGTCAAATGAGATTAAATAATAAAGGCTATATTATGTAAATCGTTATATAAACGGCCCGTTTTTCAAATGTCATACATGTTACAACAACTTGTTAAAATAGAAAATTATTCAAATTTTACATGTTATATACGACCTGTTATAACAGAAATAAGATGATACACGTTGTATTTGGCTCGTTTTAATAGAAAATTAGTAAGATGTTACATGTTGTATTTGGCTCGTTATGAGAGAAAATTAGTGACATGCTACATGTTATATATGAGAGTTCAAGAATGACGTCACCGTCGAATGTTACGCCCGAGTGGACATGCCTATACAGCACAGACGTTTTTTTCAGTTTAGTTTAGTTTATTTCCGATTGTAGCACACCATATAGGAATTACATATTACATAAACGTACATTACAATTCATTTGAACAAGATGGCGCAATTCAGTTATTGAGTAGAGATATTCTTTTGGACTAAGCATGCATTAGGTATTGACTGAAATTTATTGAAGTTTTAACATTTTCACTTTCATCTAATTCAGTTTACTTGAATACAGAAGGGCGGCGATGAAAATACGGCTTGATGTACAAACTTCTCAACTCTGAATAAACTGGACATAATAATATAAAATGGGTTTCAACTTCAACTTCCCTTCTATTACATATTACACAGTCTTTGGGCTCTGCGGATACCTTGGTATCTATCAGTTACAACACTTAAATCGTGTGCTTGTATCCTAAACTAAGTAAGTACATTTCTAAATTTAAAAGACTTCGTGAGATACAACTGCAATTCAAAATGATCTACAATATGCTGATATAAAATACATTTAGAAGAATTTTCGAAATTGTTTCTCAACTCTTTATGGTGGCTCATTAGGGCCAAGTATCAAATCTCCTATTATCGCACTCTCGACCTTAGGTCGAAAACGCGAGAATGCGAAAACGCGACCGCGAGGGAGCGAAAACAGGAGATTGCGACAGAGCGAAAACGCGAGAATGCGAAAACTCGACGGCGAGAGAGCAAAAGTATGGTGGCTCTTTAGGGCCAAGTATCTAATCTCGCATTCTCGCTCTGTCGACCTTAGGTCGAAAACGCGAGAATGCGAAAACGCGACGGCGAGGGAGCGCAAACGCGAGAATGCGAAAGAGCGAAAACGCGAGAATTTGAAAACTCGACGGCGAGAATGCGAAAACGCGACGGCGAAAACGCGAGATTTACCTCGCACTCTCGCCGTCGCGATTTCGCATTTTCGCCGTCGAGTTTTTGCATTCTCGCGTTTTCGACCCAAGGAGCATACATAATGATATACATTACGTTCGGTTATATATATATATATATATATGCGAGGAAGCTCCTAATATCGCACAATCCTTTTGGAATCATCTACAGAATTCTATAGACACTGCTATTCAGGAAACCCCAAATATAGTATTAGTTGGTGATATAAATGTCGATCTTTTAACTGTAGAAAACACGCACGTTGTGTATGATATTATCCACACCTTTCACCTAACTAATGTAATCGACAAACCCACACGCATAGGACGCACGAGCTCTACCTTACTTGACCCCATTTTACTCTCCGACACGTGTACTTCTAACTTTTCTGACGTAATTGACATTGGCGATGAGGTATCTGACCATAAAGCGACGACTGTAGAACTGACTGTAGGCACAGTAATTACCAGGACGTTTAAACGAACCATAAGATGTTACAATGAAGCTAATTACGAACTTTTTAATAGTAAACTTGACGATACAGACTGGGTTGATTTATTCTCTACCTCGCACTCCCCAGATGACATGTGTGTTAAGTTTACAGAAAAATATTTGGACATAGCTGAGGAGTGCATTCCTACGAAAACTGTTACAATACGACCTAATGACAAGCCTTGGTTTAATTCTGACCTTCGACGTGAAATAAGGAAAAGAGACAGACTTTTTTTTTTTTTTTTTTTTTTAAATCTAATCGCTCTATAAGAAACTTGACGAATTTTCGGAGACAACGTAATCACGTTAATAATCTAAAAAAAGCACATAAAAGAACAGTTCTATGCGGACATAAATGGTATTTTAGACCGTTTTTCTGATTCGAATCCTAGAAATTTTTGGAAAGTTGTCCGCAGATTAATAAAATCTACTGAAACTGTTAATACTATACCACCCCTTGTAAATAATAACGGAGATCTTGTAATGACAGATGTAGATAAAGCTAATATACTAAATGATTACTTTGTTTCCATTTCTACTATTGACGATACAAACATCGACGAGCCAGGGGTCGAACTTAGGACGGACGCTACTATATCAGACATACAATTTGAACTCAATGACATAATCGACATACTTAAATCTTTATCTATATACAAAGCTGTAGGTCATGATGGGATTAGTCACAGTATGTTAAAAAATACTGCAGTATCTGTAGCTTATCCTTTATCATTAATTTTTAGATACTCGTTGGATACTGGTGTCTTTCCAGAACATTGGAAATTAGCAATAGTTATGCCATTATTTAAGAATGGGGATAAACATGTTTCTTCAAATTATAGACCTATATCATTACTCAGTACTATTGGTAAAGTTTTTGAACGCTTAGTTGTGAAATTTTTGAATAATTATTTACTTGAAAACTCACTTATATATAAATACCAGTCAGGTTTCCAACCTGGTCACTCTACCGTTCATCAAATGATAGAAATTTATCATACTGTTTGTGAAAATTTGGAAAAAAAGCAACCAACGTGTCTAGTTTTTTGTGATATCTCCAAAGCGTTCGATCGTGTGTGGCACAAGGGACTAAATGTAAAATTAGCTAATTATGGAATAAACGGAAAACTTTTAAAATGGTTAAATAATTATATCAGAAACCGGAAACAACAAGTTTTCGTAGGAATTAGTAAATCTTCCGTCAGAACTACTAATGCTGGCGTTCCGCAAGGGTCAGTATTGGGTCCTCTTCTTTTTATCCTATATATAAATGACATATCAGATAACCTTGAAAGTCTTTCCAAATTATTTGCTGATGATACCTCCTTATTATGTTCTGGTCGATCGCTCTTGGAAATTGAAACGAAAATAAATAAAGACTTAGTTAAAATTCAAAATTGGGCAGAAACATGGCTGGTGAAATTCAACCCTCTGAAAACGGAAGCTTTACTTATTTCAAACAATGAACACGAACATGTTGTAGATATAAGCTTTAATAATGTGGATGTAGAATTTGTTGATAACCATAAACACCTAGGAGTTACTTTAGATGCAAATTGCAGATGGTCCACTCATATTGACAACATTTGTAAAAAGGTATCAAAACAGGTAAGTATCCTCCGAAAGCTCAAATATCTTTTAAACAGACAAACTTTAATTAAAATTTACAAGTCTTATATTCTGCCATTATTTGAATACTGTTGTGAGGTTTGGGACGGTTGTTCTCTCGGTGATGCAGACAAATTGGAAAAACTTAACTTAGAAATAGCAAGAATAATTACTGGATTACCATCTTTTGCTAGCAGACTTTCGTTATATTCTGAAAGTGGTTTAGAACCACTTGCTACTCGTCGTACTAGGAGAAAACTGCAACTTTTCTATAAAGTCACAAATCACCTAACACCAAACTATTTATCCACTCTACTACCTCCTTTAGTATCTGAAAACTCTCACTATAACCTCCGAGACGCCAATAACTACTCTTTATCAAATTTCCGACTTCATTTGACCAATATTTCGTTTTTTCCGGCTTCTATTCGACTTTGGAACCAATTAGATTTAGAAACTAGGCAAAGTAGCTCATACTTAGTTTTTAAAAAGTCTATCACTAATATATCAAAAGTACCTTATTATTACTCTGTTGGAAATAGAAAATCTAATATATTGCATGCAAGATTAAGAAATAGTTGTAGTACTTTAAATAATGACCTTTTCCGATCTCATCTGATTGATTATAGTTACTGTCAATGTGGTCATTCTATTGAAGATACATATCATTTCTTCTTCGTCTGTAATAATTATGTTGAACAGAGAATCGAATTGTACCGAAATCTGAACAATTTCATACCGCTAGATCTGCAGCTATTACTGTATGGAAGCAGTGATTTATCCATAGAGGATAATGTTACAATATGTAAAAACACTCAGAAGTACATTCTTGATTCGTATAGATTTTAATTCCCCTTATCTCTCTATATTTATTTGTGTAAATTTATGTGTGCTTATCATATCTATTCCGATGCCGATGGCAAAAGAGAATCGAATTTCCAGGAGGCATAGGAAGCGAACGGAGAGAGCTAACCATGGCACAGGATGTGATGAACTTTAGAAACAGCAGAGTGTTTTGAAAAGTGAATAGTGTGAACTTCTGCTATCGGCATCGAAATAGTTTATTGGAATAGTTTACTTGAATTGTTTATTCATTTGATAATCTATAGTCATAATGATTTTTTTTTTAATTATATCTTCATTATAACTCTCTCTCTCTCTCTCTCTCTCTCTCTCTCTCTCTCTCTCTCTCTCTCTCTCTCTCTCTCTCTCTCTCTCATATGTAAATATATGTCATCTTGTAAAATAAATGTATTATATGTATGTAAAATTATATAGGGAAAGGGCTTAATATAAGTTTGATAACTTGTGCCCAATTCCCATGTATATATTAAGATACAATAAAATATGTTTAAATCAAATCAAGGAAGCGAGAGTGCGAGGGCGGCCGTTAAGGCATATTCTCGCATTCTCTCACTCTCGACCTTAGGTCGAAAACGCGAGAATGCGAAAACTCGACGGCGAGATTGCGAAATCGCGACGGCGAGAGTGCGAGATTAATCTCGCGTTTTCGCCGTCGCATTTTCGTATTCTCGCCGTCGATTTTTCGCATTCTCGAGTTTTCGCCCTTTCGCATTCTCGCGTTTTCGCCGTTGCGTTTTCGCATTCTCGCACTCTCGACCTTAGGTCGAAAACGCGAGAATGCGAGATTTGATACTTGGCACTAAAGAGCCTATGGTGGCTCGTTAGGGCCAAGTATCAAATCTCGCATTCTCGCACTCTCGACCTTAGGTCGAAAACGCGAGAATGCGAAAACGCGAGAATGCGAAAGAGCGAAAACGCGAGATTGCGAAAACTCGACGGCGAGAATGCGAAAACGCGACGGCGAAAACGCGAGATTAATCTCGCACTCTCGCCGTCGCGATTTCGCTCCCTCGCCATCACGTTTTCGTATTCTCGCGTTTTCGACCTAAGGTCGAGAACGCGAGATTAGTCATTAACGGCCGTCCTTGCACTCTCGCTCCCTCGCGTAAAAGATATTATACATCACTAGCTAGTGGCTACTGCATATATTAGGCCTACTTACCTTATACTTCTGGTATTCCAAATTTGTGTAATAGTTGGAGAACAAATCCCCAAATATATCATCTTTAAACATTTAATATTAATCCTTGAATGTACTGTAGATGATATTCTTAGACAACGTTTAAATTGTTAGCTTATTACTTCAGATAATTGAGGCTCATCTAGTAAATCGAAGGTAGCATATAAAACAGTTAGGCCTATATATGTGTCAGTGTATCAGACTTAATAAACATTTTTTTCAGGATTTTGATTCTACTCACCTTCATCACCTTCATCACCCACAGACATACACACAACAAAACTGTCATGATGAGGTTCTATCTATTACCGGACTTCCTTACGCGAGGGAGCGAGAGTGCGAGGGCGGCCGTTAAGGTCTAATCTCGCATTCTCGCACTCTCGACCTTAGGTCAAAAACGCGAGAATGCGAAAACTCGACGGCGAGAATGCGAAAACGCGACGGCAAGAATGCGAAAACGCGTCGGCGAGAGAGCGAGATTAATCTCGCGTTTTCGCCGTCGTGTTTTCGCATTCTCGCCGTCGATTTTTCGCATTCTCGCGTTTTCGCTCTTTCGCATTCTCACGTTTTCGCTCCCTCGCCGTCACGAGTTTTTCAATGTATTTTCTTGAAATTCTTTACACTATAGTAGACAATTGTTAGCTCATTCATTTGATATTTTTAAATACTTTTCCCTGCTTAATGTTCCAAAAATAGATAAATATAAACATGTTGCCCGAAATGTGATGTCACTTTGTTCTTTATTCTTACTTTAGAATTTCATTGATAACTTTTTAAAAAAGTGAAACATGCAATATCTCTTGAATTCAGTAATAGAAATTTATGCAAATATTAGGCCTATCAGAGGAAAGAGCAAATTATTTTTTACATGTATGTGAAATTTCAATAAATTCCATTGAAGTCATAAAAAAATAATTAAAAATTAGGTGCCTAGATCTATATTTTCCATAAAGATTAATTTTCATTACATTCCAAAATCTTACATGTTCAACATTTTTTGTGTGACACACATG
>NW_022979704.1:0-4642 GCF_902652985.1 Pecten maximus | reverse complement strand
ACATAATGTCAACAAAGGAATTTAAAATCCAAATGATGGTCACCAAAATATATATGTATATTATAAGTGTCTACATGACTCTAATAAGTCAGGATCATATGCATGTGTATATATATATGTGCATATTGTCGTAATTGTAATTGAGTACAAGCTACAAATGTAGACTATCGTAACAGAACGAGATGTATAAAATTTACTGCAAAGTATATATTTTGCCAAATTATATTCTGTACATTTCCAAACCTCAGAACGTCAAACTTTATGTCGACTGTAACGACATAATATGTATTTCGCAGGTCCCTGTGTGTATAACAGCCAGCTGCAGTAAGTATTAGACCAACATTAAAGAGGCTTGTCCGTTAATGAACTGTAACTTATTAATTGGGTAGCACAAAAAACACATAAACACAAATCATCAAAAGGCCAACTCTGGTAATTTTTACATCACTTACAGGTTTAGTAAATTCCGAATAAAATATATAAAACCTCATTATCGGGTTAATCCCTCCGTCTATAAGTTAATTTTACTATCAACGGGTTATGTTAAAGATACCAAGAATCGTTACTACGTTCTACTCTGTTGGCTTCTAGTAACTAGCAGTTGATCCATACTAATCATTTCCTTATTGAGTCACACACACACACACACACACACACCCACACACACACACACACACACACACATTTTGACGACTTCCTATGCCACTGTCTTGTTGAGGTATCGCATACCATTTAACGCAGGTTCCATTCTACAAAATAGATGGTCGGCGACATTACCTGTGATAGAGAGAACCTGTCTAGTATTTACATATAGAAAGAAAAAATACTAAGTTCACGTTGTTGCACATCAACAGTTTCAGTCATCATGTTTGATAAATAATGTTGTTAGTATGCTGGAAACGAAATACACAAGTCGCACATCCTGTATTCGTTGTTTTCTTATCTTTGATACAACTACGTAAGACAATATTTATTTTTGGACGCACAGTAGATATCCTATGGAGGGAGAAAATGAATGGAAACTATTTTTATCCTCAAATCTCTTCTGTTTAGCCCCCCCCACCCCCCCCCTTTTTCCCCCCTTCTGCCCCTATTTACGACCTAAGGCAAACTTATCAAAGGTATAAACGAATCAAGTAAAAATTTGAATAAAAGGGGTTAAAACAAAATGGACTGAAGGAACTCAATATTTAGATGTACTATAAAATTTGGATTGAACTCGAAGAACTTCTAGCAAACATTAAATCTAACATTGTGGGAAATGAAAAATAAATTGATGATGGATCATAGATCACAACGTACAAATCGTTTGGCAGGTCTTGAAGTATGATCTTCGTATTTTGACGACGACATGATATTTGTAAAATGTGCAGAAATAAATGAACTCGGTCTGAGGTAAGTAATGTTAGTACACATGTATACGTTCCGGTAACCTGATGACAGTCTTATTTCGTGATTCACTTTTCTTTTGTTCGTCCAGATTTCAGTAAACTGACAAAAGTTAATCAATAAATAAGCATTTTGTTCTACCTTTGTGACAATTATTTCATTATTTAGAAAACGATACGATAGTGACGTTCTGTGTGAATCAATTTATGCCCCATCCCCCTTTCCACTTATCGAAAATCTTATTCTCGAAAGATTGCAAAATTGGTTATAATCATTTAATCATTTCATTTTCCGAAATTTTGTACCAAAATTTTGGCCCCCAGACCCCTCGCCAAAATAAAAATTCGGCTCCCGCCTATGGCGCTCGCATTACCACATTACCACTAAATTACTGGACCCACCCCCTTTCCAATTCCTGGATCCGCGCCTGCTGTGTACTGTCATATACGGTGCATGATTATAAATCATTGTTCATCGACGAAACTCTTCAAATAATCGTAAATTAAACGAAACTCTTCAGCGAGCCGAAGCATTTTCCGAACAAAATGCATGCGGAGATGACCCCCAAAACTACACCTGACGACTGACGATCAATAATCGCATGACCTTTGAACCCCGTATGTAAATGAAGAATCTTGACAGGCTCAGGGAGCCGTTTGAGAAATGACGTTCTGTGCGAGGAATTCGGCGATGTTTTCACGGATCATTGTGTTTTGGATTGTAACAATTCGTATTGAGTGACACGGTAGGTTAAAGATGAATGTTTTCTGATGACGGTCGCATATAGTGTGGGCCGTGTCAGTTTGAATAAATGTGTTTTTTGTCGATTGAAGTGAGATGGGGTGCCGTTTCGCTCGTGGCGTAGTTGCCAACCTTCCCTATTACACATTACACATACCGCTGTCATATCAAAAAAAAAAAAAAAAATCAAAGTGATATTTTCTATGCAAGCGCCTGTGGGCCAGAGAACACTCGGGCTAATATAGAGTATGCTGCGAGCGTCTGGAATCCTTTCAAAGTTACAGATATTGATCTGATTGAAAATGCGCAGAGGACGGCAACGAAGCTAATCCGGGGACTTAAGTCATGTCATATCCGGAACGGACGAATAGACTGAATCTGTCCTGACTTGTACATCAGAGGACCAGAGGAGACGCGGTCAATGTATTTAAGATGATAAACAATGACAGTTTAATGTATATGATGATAGAGTTAGCAAACACGTTTTACAGACGGACAATGATAACAGAGAGGCCACTCTCAGAAAATATCTATAAAACGATGTTGAAAAGATGGAATGAAACACTTCTTCAAGAGGCTTGCCCGCAGAGAGATAAGAAAAATTGGCTAATAGAAAAAGGATTTTTACACATGACAGATTGTTGGAATTGTTGAGTTTTTCATTTTATTTTCCTTATAAAACGCTGAAAAGTGATATTAAACCTCATTTTTTTAAATATTATTTATTTAATCGCAACCCGCAATAATTCCCCGCTATAAAGCGGAGTCTAATTTGATTGACACATCAAAGAAACAAGCACGTGCACAGTGCCGCACAGTGATAACTTCGAAGGCAGCGGCGATTTACAAGAAGATTTGCCGTTATATTCCATACATTTCCCTCTCAGGTTGAGTTTTAAAACGTCTTTTAAATACATATTCTGTTATTGTTTTCAAGAAATAAAGTCGGAAAGCCTCTGATTTTGTCACATAGAAACGTGTACTGAAGTTTATTTAGTGATCGGAGATGTGCCGTTTACCGGTCCGTCTGCGGGTAAGCCTCTTTCAGTTATCGAACTGTCGACCTCTGGAACAGTCTTCCATAGCACGTCATCAATGCAGAAACTATTTTCCAGTTTGAAATCATTTTAGACGAATAATGGAAAAAATATTCGTTTACATATAAGAACAATAATACAAAAAGTCTATGTACATTGCACCGAAGTGGAATAATGTTCTGTTGTTGATGTGAGGTTGAGTTTGGGGACTCGCTTACATGGCAAAAATACACTGTGTATGACCGACACCGGAAATAGCTCCATCCTTAAACGGGGCAGCAGTAATTAATTTAGTAATATTTCTTGGTAAGCAACATTATATTCGCAAATTTATTGATCACATAGTAGGACAAATGTCAGTGGACATTTCATCGCACAAAGGGATTCAAATAATGTACACAGAAATAAATAAACATTTGAAACATGTACATAGTACCGGTAAATTTTGTGAGTTCCGTGGACATGAACCTTTCATGACGTTTCACACAACGTTAAGATATGTTAAACAGCTGAAAACATATTTGGACGAGCGAAAACGTCGGTACTAAGCACTTATTTTAATTAAATTATCATGTATTTTCCATTCCTTCATAAAGTTAATGACAGGTATCCAGAACACAAACATCTGTCCTATTATGTGATCAATCAATTTGCAAATATAATGTTGCTTACCAAGAAATATTACAAAATTACTTACTGCTGCCAGTTTGTGTGTTCGCCTCTCCTCGTTTCAGGCTGGGGCTATTTCCAGTGTCGGTCATACACAGTGAAATATCAACGGACACACAAAAAAACACGCCTTCTCGTTCCAAGTCGTTTATTTTGCATAGGGAGTATAAAGGGAAAGAACTCTTACAGTTTGAGTTCAAAATTATCTCTACACCGGACGATTTTGTTACAACATATTTTGTAGTCTCATCACACACATACACCTTATACACAACAATAATTTGATACTATTATATTTTATTTAAGCATTGAGGTTGATTTGTTTTTATTTTCATGGGGTATGAAAAGAATTGTTCATACCCCCCGATGAAAATAAAAAAAAATCAACCTCAATGCTTATAATTAATTTCAGTAAATTGTCTTTTTCTAATTCAAAACATGTTTTATGTACAATTTTACGGGTTTTATTTGGGATTCTTTTTCTCAAATCAATACGCAACGTCAATTGTCGTATTGTGACGTCACATTTTTCGCGCCATTCTCGGAATTTCTTTCATAGAAGAATGAAAAGAATTTTTCTACCAATCACATTTGAGTATAAAAAATTATAACATGAAAACAAAGAAAAGTTTATTATTGATATGGACATAGAGGCTACGAGCCTGTGTCTATAATTTATCTTAACAAATAAATCCTAATAAATATCCAAAACACACACTTCAAATATAATTAATACAAATGTAGCTTAAAAAAGCTATAAAATGGCCAGAGCCGTCAACTACCATGTCCTGTAAACAAGCTTTCTT
>NW_022979703.1:0-2453 GCF_902652985.1 Pecten maximus | reverse complement strand
AGCGGGAAAAAGTTTTTTTAAAATGTTGGGGAATAAAAATTTTCCCACCCCCCGCGGGAAAACAGGAAAGTTTTGAACATTCCCCTTTAACTTAAACTTTTTAAAAGGGAAAATTGCCCCCAAAAAAACAAAACTGTATTTGATCCTCACCATGTCCGTGTAATTAACAATACTGCTGCGACCTGGTTAATGTCACCATGAAAGGTTTGCCGGAATAAGCAGATTTCGTTATCAACCATCGAGTGCAATAAGTTGAACCTTCAAATCAGAGAATGAGACAAACTGTATTTACGTCGCTAGTTCCTTTAGTAACAATGTGCTGCGGACACGTTGTTAATTTTCACCATGAAGATTGCCGATAAGCATTTTTGTGATCCCCTCCCATCCAGGTGCAACGAGTCTGAACCTCTTATACTCAAAAATGAGGGAAAGATTTTGAACCTCGCATGTTCCGATAAGCAACAAGCTGCCGGAACGTTTATGTTCACCATGAAGGGAGTCGAAAGAGATTTCCTTGATCACATCCCACCAGTAACACGAGTGAATTTTTAAACCAGAATGACGAAGACTATTTGATCATCACCATTTCGTGTAGTAACAATGTGTGCGACACTGGTTATGTCCCAGAAGGTTTCCCGGATAAGGATTTCTGTTCATCACATCCCTCTCGAGGAGCACATAAGTCTGAACTTCTAACTACTCAAAACTGACACAACCGTATTTGAACCGTCGCCAGTTCCGTTTAATGCAAAAATTTGCCCCGGACACGTTTTTAAATTGTCACCATGAGGGATTGTCGGAATAAGCGGGTTTTCTGTTGACCATCCCACTCCGGTGAACAAATCTGAATCTTCTAACTATTAAAATGAGCGGAACGTTTTGAACGTCACCAGTTCCTAGTATAACAATGTTTGCTGCGGAAACGTGGTTAATTGTTCACCAATGAAGATTGCCGGATAGCAATTTCTGTCATCACATCCACTCGGGGGCAATTGAACTGAATCTACTACATAAAATGAGACACCTTATTTGAACCGTCGCCATGTTCGAGACAGCTCCGCGGACACGTGTTATGTCACAAAAGGGATTGTCGAATACAGATTTTCTGTGATAATCCCACCAGGAACAGAAGTCGAATCTTTAACACTCAAGAAATGACGACAGAACTGTATTTGATCCAACTGTTCCGTGTAAGTAACAATGCTGCGCGGACACGTGGTTATGTACAATGAAGGATCCAAATAAGGAGATTCCGTCATACATCCATCGAGGTGCCAATGAAGTCTGAACCTTTAACTAATGAAAATGGGGCAGAACGTATTTTGAACCTAGCCATGTTCGTAGTAAAAATGCTGCCGCGGACATTTTGTTTTCCCAAGAAGGATTGGCGGATAGCGATTTTCCTTTTTATCACATCCCACTCGAGGAGCAAATGAAGTCTAAAACCTTTTTACTACTGAGAAATGATGACGGAACGGGTATTTTGAACCCGTCCCATGTTCCTAGTAATGTAACAATGCTGATGCGGACACGGGTTTAATTGTCACCAATGAAAGGATTGCCGGAATAAGCAGATTTTCCTGTTCTCAATCCCACTGAGGTGCATAAAAGGGCTGAACCTTCTAACTACATGAGAAATGAGGACAGACCGTATTTTGAACCGTCGCCATTTTCCCGTAATAACAATGCTGCCGCGGACACGTATTTGTAATTGTTCACCAATGAAAGGATTGCCGGAATAAGCAGATTTTCCTGTTGATCACATCCCACTCCAGGTGAACACGAAGTCTGAACCTTCTAACTACTTAAGAAATGACGACAAAACTGTATTTTGATCCGTCACCATGTTCCGTAGTAATTTAACAATACTGCTGCGGACACGTGGTTAATTGTTCACCAATGAAAGGATTGCCGGAATAAGCAGATTTTCCTGTTCATCACATCCCACTCGAGGTGCACATGAAGTCTGAACCTTCTAACTACATGAGAAATGAGGACAAACCTGTATTTTAAACCCGTCGCAGTTCCGTAGTAACAATGCTGCTGCGGACACGTTGTTAATTTTCACCAATGAAAGGATTGCCGGAAAAAGCAGATTTTCTGTTGACACATCCCACTCAGGTGCACACAAAAGTCTGAACCCTTTCTTACTACTCAAAAAATGACGACAGACCTGTATTTTGAACCGTCGCCATGTTCCGTTTTAAATGCAACAATGCTGCCGGGACACGTTGTTAATTTTTCACCAAGGAAGGGATGTCGGAATAAGCAGATTTCCTGTTGATCACACCCCACCCCGGTGAACAGAAGTCTGAATCTTTTAACTACTAAGAAATGAGGGACAGAACTGTATTTTGATCCTCACCATGTTCCTTTAAAAGTAACAATGCTGCTGCGGACACGTGGTAATTGTTCACCAATGAAAGGGATTGCCGGAATAAGCAGATTTTCCT
>NW_022979702.1:4324-24372 GCF_902652985.1 Pecten maximus | reverse complement strand
ATTTCTGCTAGTCACGATAACACAACAATCCTCTGCTGTCCTGCAACAAAACATTTCTACCTTGGCGGCTCCGTGTCAATCTGTCTCACTGAAACGAAATATCCTCTTCTGTCAAACACACCGCCACACGAACGAGACGAAAAACGAACGGCAACGAACAAACGAGACTACGGAATAAAACATCAAACAAAACAATAACTACCACTGGGCCTCGCATGCTTGCGTCGTCACGTGTCCTCAGGTTCACACACCATAGACGACAGCCTACTGAATACCAATCGAATAGACATATAACCTCCTTGTTCTCCTCTTGCAGAATCTTTAATTCACCTGCTTTCTATCTCATGATCTTGTTTACCCAATATGTCCATACGAAGTCCAAACCGAAAACGCCAACGAGATACTACACGACGTAATAAAAACGCAACATATTATCGCTATCGGCGTCTTTCTTTCACGTCACTAACGACGTCTGGTTCTGTCAAGTGCACGGCGTCAAACAAACGACGAGCCCAAAGAATAGCAGCCTTTTCTGCACGTCATTTCTAGAGCTGCTAGGAGTGTCGGAATCTTTTTGGACACCTCCAGTGGGATGTGATCAACAGTAAAACGTAATGATTTCGGCAAAACTTCCATTGGTGAACAATTAACCACGCTACCGCGGACGCGTGGTTACAATACTACGGAATACGGTGACACTCAACGTGCAGTTCTGACGTCATTTCTAGAGCTGCTAGGAGTGTCGGATCTTTTTGGACACCTCCAGTGGGATGTGATCAACAGTAAAACGTAATGATTTCGGCAAAACTTCCATTGGTGAACAATTAACCACGCTACCGCGGACGCGTGGTTACAATACTACGGAATACGGTGACACTCAACGTGCAGTTCTGACGTCATTTCTAGAGCTGCTAGGAGCTTCGGATCTTTTTGGACACCTCCAGTGGGATGTGATCAACAGTAAAACGTAATGATTTCGGCAAAACTTCCATTGGTGAACAATTAACCACGCTACCGCGGACGCGTGGTTACAATACTACGGAATACGGTGACACTCAACGTGCAGTTCTGACGTCATTTCTAGAGCTGCTAGGAGTGTCGGATCTTTTTGGACACCTCCAGTGGGATGTGATCAACAGTAAAACGTAATGATTTCGGCAAAACTTCCATTGGTGAACAATTAACCACGCTACCGCGGACGCGTGGTTACAATACTACGGAATACGGTGACACTCAACGTGCAGTTCTGACGTCATTTCTAGAGCTGCTAGGAGTGTCGGATCTTTTTGGACACCTCCAGTGGGATGTGATCAACAGTAAAACGTAATGATTTCGGCAAAACTTCCATTGGTGAACAATTAACCACGCTACCGCGGACGCGTGGTTACAATACTACGGAATACGGTGACACTCAACGTGCAGTTCTGACGTCATTTCTAGAGCTGCTAGGAGTGTCGGATCTTTTTGGACACCTCCAGTGGGATGTGATCAACAGTAAAACGTAATGATTTCGGCAAAACTTCCATTGGTGAACAATTAACCACGCTACCGCGGACGCGTGGTTACAATACTACGGAATACGGTGACACTCAACGTGCAGTTCTGACGTCATTTCTAGAGCTGCTAGGAGTGTCGGATCTTTTTGGACACCTCCAGTGGGATGTGATCAACAGTAAAACGTAATGATTTCGGCAAAACTTCCATTGGTGAACAATTAACCACGCTACCGCGGACGCGTGGTTACAATACTACGGAATACGGTGACACTCAACGTGCAGTTCTGACGTCATTTCTAGAGCTGCTAGGAGTGTCGGATCTTTTTGGACACCTCCAGTGGGATGTGATCAACAGTAAAACGTAATGATTTCGGCAAAACTTCCATTGGTGAACAATTAACCACGCTACCGCGGACGCGTGGTTACAATACTACGGAATACGGTGACACTCAACGTGCAGTTCTGACGTCATTTCTAGAGCTGCTAGGAGTGTCGGATCTTTTTGGACACCTCCAGTGGGATGTGATCAACAGTAAAACGTAATGATTTCGGCAAAACTTCCATTGGTGAACAATTAACCACGCTACCGCGGACGCGTGGTTACAATACTACGGAATACGGTGACACTCAACGTGCAGTTCTGACGTCATTTCTAGAGCTGCTAGGAGTGTCGGATCTTTTTGGACACCTCCAGTGGGATGTGATCAACAGTAAAACGTAATGATTTCGGCAAAACTTCCATTGGTGAACAATTAACCACGCTACCGCGGACGCGTGGTTACAATACTACGGAATACGGTGACACTCAACGTGCAGTTCTGACGTCATTTCTAGAGCTGCTAGGAGTGTCGGATCTTTTTGGACACCTCCAGTGGGATGTGATCAACAGTAAAACGTAATGATTTCGGCAAAACTTCCATTGGTGAACAATTAACCACGCTACCGCGGACGCGTGGTTACAATACTACGGAATACGGTGACACTCAACGTGCAGTTCTGACGTCATTTCTAGAGCTGCTAGGAGTGTCGGATCTTTTTGGACACCTCCAGTGGGATGTGATCAACAGTAAAACGTAATGATTTCGGCAAAACTTCCATTGGTGAACAATTAACCACGCTACCGCGGACGCGTGGTTACAATACTACGGAATACGGTGACACTCAACGTGCAGTTCTGACGTCATTTCTAGAGCTGCTAGGAGTGTCGGATCTTTTTGGACACCTCCAGTGGGATGTGATCAACAGTAAAACGTAATGATTTCGGCAAAACTTCCATTGGTGAACAATTAACCACGCTACCGCGGACGCGTGGTTACAATACTACGGAATACGGTGACACTCAACGTGCAGTTCTGACGTCATTTCTAGAGCTGCTAGGAGTGTCGGATCTTTTTGGACACCTCCAGTGGGATGTGATCAACAGTAAAACGTAATGATTTCGGCAAAACTTCCATTGGTGAACAATTAACCACGCTACCGCGGACGCGTGGTTACAATACTACGGAATACGGTGACACTCAACGTGCAGTTCTGACGTCATTTCTAGAGCTGCTAGGAGTGTCGGATCTTTTTGGACACCTCCAGTGGGATGTGATCAACAGTAAAACGTAATGATTTCGGCAAAACTTCCATTGGTGAACAATTAACCACGCTACCGCGGACGCGTGGTTACAATACTACGGAATACGGTGACACTCAACGTGCAGTTCTGACGTCATTTCTAGAGCTGCTAGGAGTGTCGGATCTTTTTGGACACCTCCAGTGGGATGTGATCAACAGTAAAACGTAATGATTTCGGCAAAACTTCCATTGGTGAACAATTAACCACGCTACCGCGGACGCGTGGTTACAATACTACGGAATACGGTGACACTCAACGTGCAGTTCTGACGTCATTTCTAGAGCTGCTAGGAGTGTCGGATCTTTTTGGACACCTCCAGTGGGATGTGATCAACAGTAAAACGTAATGATTTCGGCAAAACTTCCATTGGTGAACAATTAACCACGCTACCGCGGACGCGTGGTTACAATACTACGGAATACGGTGACACTCAACGTGCAGTTCTGACGTCATTTCTAGAGCTGCTAGGAGTGTCGGATCTTTTTGGACACCTCCAGTGGGATGTGATCAACAGTAAAACGTAATGATTTCGGCAAAACTTCCATTGGTGAACAATTAACCACGCTACCGCGGACGCGTGGTTACAATACTACGGAATACGGTGACACTCAACGTGCAGTTCTGACGTCATTTCTAGAGCTGCTAGGAGTGTCGGATCTTTTTGGACACCTCCAGTGGGATGTGATCAACAGTAAAACGTAATGATTTCGGCAAAACTTCCATTGGTGAACAATTAACCACGCTACCGCGGACGCGTGGTTACAATACTACGGAATACGGTGACACTCAACGTGCAGTTCTGACGTCATTTCTAGAGCTGCTAGGAGTGTCGGATCTTTTTGGACACCTCCAGTGGGATGTGATCAACAGTAAAACGTAATGATTTCGGCAAAACTTCCATTGGTGAACAATTAACCACGCTACCGCGGACGCGTGGTTACAATACTACGGAATACGGTGACACTCAACGTGCAGTTCTGACGTCATTTCTAGAGCTGCTAGGAGTGTCGGATCTTTTTGGACACCTCCAGTGGGATGTGATCAACAGTAAAACGTAATGATTTCGGCAAAACTTCCATTGGTGAACAATTAACCACGCTACCGCGGACGCGTGGTTACAATACTACGGAATACGGTGACACTCAACGTGCAGTTCTGACGTCATTTCTAGAGCTGCTAGGAGTGTCGGATCTTTTTGGACACCTCCAGTGGGATGTGATCAACAGTAAAACGTAATGATTTCGGCAAAACTTCCATTGGTGAACAATTAACCACGCTACCGCGGACGCGTGGTTACAATACTACGGAATACGGTGACACTCAACGTGCAGTTCTGACGTCATTTCTAGAGCTGCTAGGAGTGTCGGATCTTTTTGGACACCTCCAGTGGGATGTGATCAACAGTAAAACGTAATGATTTCGGCAAAACTTCCATTGGTGAACAATTAACCACGCTACCGCGGACGCGTGGTTACAATACTACGGAATACGGTGACACTCAACGTGCAGTTCTGACGTCATTTCTAGAGCTGCTAGGAGTGTCGGATCTTTTTGGACACCTCCAGTGGGATGTGATCAACAGTAAAACGTAATGATTTCGGCAAAACTTCCATTGGTGAACAATTAACCACGCTACCGCGGACGCGTGGTTACAATACTACGGAATACGGTGACACTCAACGTGCAGTTCTGACGTCATTTCTAGAGCTGCTAGGAGTGTCGGATCTTTTTGGACACCTCCAGTGGGATGTGATCAACAGTAAAACGTAATGATTTCGGCAAAACTTCCATTGGTGAACAATTAACCACGCTACCGCGGACGCGTGGTTACAATACTACGGAATACGGTGACACTCAACGTGCAGTTCTGACGTCATTTCTAGAGCTGCTAGGAGTGTCGGATCTTTTTGGACACCTCCAGTGGGATGTGATCAACAGTAAAACGTAATGATTTCGGCAAAACTTCCATTGGTGAACAATTAACCACGCTACCGCGGACGCGTGGTTACAATACTACGGAATACGGTGACACTCAACGTGCAGTTCTGACGTCATTTCTAGAGCTGCTAGGAGTGTCGGATCTTTTTGGACACCTCCAGTGGGATGTGATCAACAGTAAAACGTAATGATTTCGGCAAAACTTCCATTGGTGAACAATTAACCACGCTACCGCGGACGCGTGGTTACAATACTACGGAATACGGTGACACTCAACGTGCAGTTCTGACGTCATTTCTAGAGCTGCTAGGAGTGTCGGATCTTTTTGGACACCTCCAGTGGGATGTGATCAACAGTAAAACGTAATGATTTCGGCAAAACTTCCATTGGTGAACAATTAACCACGCTACCGCGGACGCGTGGTTACAATACTACGGAATACGGTGACACTCAACGTGCAGTTCTGACGTCATTTCTAGAGCTGCTAGGAGTGTCGGATCTTTTTGGACACCTCCAGTGGGATGTGATCAACAGTAAAACGTAATGATTTCGGCAAAACTTCCATTGGTGAACAATTAACCACGCTACCGCGGACGCGTGGTTACAATACTACGGAATACGGTGACACTCAACGTGCAGTTCTGACGTCATTTCTAGAGCTGCTAGGAGTGTCGGATCTTTTTGGACACCTCCAGTGGGATGTGATCAACAGTAAAACGTAATGATTTCGGCAAAACTTCCATTGGTGAACAATTAACCACGCTACCGCGGACGCGTGGTTACAATACTACGGAATACGGTGACACTCAACGTGCAGTTCTGACGTCATTTCTAGAGCTGCTAGGAGTGTCGGATCTTTTTGGACACCTCCAGTGGGATGTGATCAACAGTAAAACGTAATGATTTCGGCAAAACTTCCATTGGTGAACAATTAACCACGCTACCGCGGACGCGTGGTTACAATACTACGGAATACGGTGACACTCAACGTGCAGTTCTGACGTCATTTCTAGAGCTGCTAGGAGTGTCGGATCTTTTTGGACACCTCCAGTGGGATGTGATCAACAGTAAAACGTAATGATTTCGGCAAAACTTCCATTGGTGAACAATTAACCACGCTACCGCGGACGCGTGGTTACAATACTACGGAATACGGTGACACTCAACGTGCAGTTCTGACGTCATTTCTAGAGCTGCTAGGAGTGTCGGATCTTTTTGGACACCTCCAGTGGGATGTGATCAACAGTAAAACGTAATGATTTCGGCAAAACTTCCATTGGTGAACAATTAACCACGCTACCGCGGACGCGTGGTTACAATACTACGGAATACGGTGACACTCAACGTGCAGTTCTGACGTCATTTCTAGAGCTGCTAGGAGTGTCGGATCTTTTTGGACACCTCCAGTGGGATGTGATCAACAGTAAAACGTAATGATTTCGGCAAAACTTCCATTGGTGAACAATTAACCACGCTACCGCGGACGCGTGGTTACAATACTACGGAATACGGTGACACTCAACGTGCAGTTCTGACGTCATTTCTAGAGCTGCTAGGAGTGTCGGATCTTTTTGGACACCTCCAGTGGGATGTGATCAACAGTAAAACGTAATGATTTCGGCAAAACTTCCATTGGTGAACAATTAACCACGCTACCGCGGACGCGTGGTTACAATACTACGGAATACGGTGACACTCAACGTGCAGTTCTGACGTCATTTCTAGAGCTGCTAGGAGTGTCGGATCTTTTTGGACACCTCCAGTGGGATGTGATCAACAGTAAAACGTAATGATTTCGGCAAAACTTCCATTGGTGAACAATTAACCACGCTACCGCGGACGCGTGGTTACAATACTACGGAATACGGTGACACTCAACGTGCAGTTCTGACGTCATTTCTAGAGCTGCTAGGAGTGTCGGATCTTTTTGGACACCTCCAGTGGGATGTGATCAACAGTAAAACGTAATGATTTCGGCAAAACTTCCATTGGTGAACAATTAACCACGCTACCGCGGACGCGTGGTTACAATACTACGGAATACGGTGACACTCAACGTGCAGTTCTGACGTCATTTCTAGAGCTGCTAGGAGTGTCGGATCTTTTTGGACACCTCCAGTGGGATGTGATCAACAGTAAAACGTAATGATTTCGGCAAAACTTCCATTGGTGAACAATTAACCACGCTACCGCGGACGCGTGGTTACAATACTACGGAATACGGTGACACTCAACGTGCAGTTCTGACGTCATTTCTAGAGCTGCTAGGAGTGTCGGATCTTTTTGGACACCTCCAGTGGGATGTGATCAACAGTAAAACGTAATGATTTCGGCAAAACTTCCATTGGTGAACAATTAACCACGCTACCGCGGACGCGTGGTTACAATACTACGGAATACGGTGACACTCAACGTGCAGTTCTGACGTCATTTCTAGAGCTGCTAGGAGTGTCGGATCTTTTTGGACACCTCCAGTGGGATGTGATCAACAGTAAAACGTAATGATTTCGGCAAAACTTCCATTGGTGAACAATTAACCACGCTACCGCGGACGCGTGGTTACAATACTACGGAATACGGTGACACTCAACGTGCAGTTCTGACGTCATTTCTAGAGCTGCTAGGAGTGTCGGATCTTTTTGGACACCTCCAGTGGGATGTGATCAACAGTAAAACGTAATGATTTCGGCAAAACTTCCATTGGTGAACAATTAACCACGCTACCGCGGACGCGTGGTTACAATACTACGGAATACGGTGACACTCAACGTGCAGTTCTGACGTCATTTCTAGAGCTGCTAGGAGTGTCGGATCTTTTTGGACACCTCCAGTGGGATGTGATCAACAGTAAAACGTAATGATTTCGGCAAAACTTCCATTGGTGAACAATTAACCACGCTACCGCGGACGCGTGGTTACAATACTACGGAATACGGTGACACTCAACGTGCAGTTCTGACGTCATTTCTAGAGCTGCTAGGAGTGTCGGATCTTTTTGGACACCTCCAGTGGGATGTGATCAACAGTAAAACGTAATGATTTCGGCAAAACTTCCATTGGTGAACAATTAACCACGCTACCGCGGACGCGTGGTTACAATACTACGGAATACGGTGACACTCAACGTGCAGTTCTGACGTCATTTCTAGAGCTGCTAGGAGTGTCGGATCTTTTTGGACACCTCCAGTGGGATGTGATCAACAGTAAAACGTAATGATTTCGGCAAAACTTCCATTGGTGAACAATTAACCACGCTACCGCGGACGCGTGGTTACAATACTACGGAATACGGTGACACTCAACGTGCAGTTCTGACGTCATTTCTAGAGCTGCTAGGAGTGTCGGATCTTTTTGGACACCTCCAGTGGGATGTGATCAACAGTAAAACGTAATGATTTCGGCAAAACTTCCATTGGTGAACAATTAACCACGCTACCGCGGACGCGTGGTTACAATACTACGGAATACGGTGACACTCAACGTGCAGTTCTGACGTCATTTCTAGAGCTGCTAGGAGTGTCGGATCTTTTTGGACACCTCCAGTGGGATGTGATCAACAGTAAAACGTAATGATTTCGGCAAAACTTCCATTGGTGAACAATTAACCACGCTACCGCGGACGCGTGGTTACAATACTACGGAATACGGTGACACTCAACGTGCAGTTCTGACGTCATTTCTAGAGCTGCTAGGAGTGTCGGATCTTTTTGGACACCTCCAGTGGGATGTGATCAACAGTAAAACGTAATGATTTCGGCAAAACTTCCATTGGTGAACAATTAACCACGCTACCGCGGACGCGTGGTTACAATACTACGGAATACGGTGACACTCAACGTGCAGTTCTGACGTCATTTCTAGAGCTGCTAGGAGTGTCGGATCTTTTTGGACACCTCCAGTGGGATGTGATCAACAGTAAAACGTAATGATTTCGGCAAAACTTCCATTGGTGAACAATTAACCACGCTACCGCGGACGCGTGGTTACAATACTACGGAATACGGTGACACTCAACGTGCAGTTCTGACGTCATTTCTAGAGCTGCTAGGAGTGTCGGATCTTTTTGGACACCTCCAGTGGGATGTGATCAACAGTAAAACGTAATGATTTCGGCAAAACTTCCATTGGTGAACAATTAACCACGCTACCGCGGACGCGTGGTTACAATACTACGGAATACGGTGACACTCAACGTGCAGTTCTGACGTCATTTCTAGAGCTGCTAGGAGTGTCGGATCTTTTTGGACACCTCCAGTGGGATGTGATCAACAGTAAAACGTAATGATTTCGGCAAAACTTCCATTGGTGAACAATTAACCACGCTACCGCGGACGCGTGGTTACAATACTACGGAATACGGTGACACTCAACGTGCAGTTCTGACGTCATTTCTAGAGCTGCTAGGAGTGTCGGATCTTTTTGGACACCTCCAGTGGGATGTGATCAACAGTAAAACGTAATGATTTCGGCAAAACTTCCATTGGTGAACAATTAACCACGCTACCGCGGACGCGTGGTTACAATACTACGGAATACGGTGACACTCAACGTGCAGTTCTGACGTCATTTCTAGAGCTGCTAGGAGTGTCGGATCTTTTTGGACACCTCCAGTGGGATGTGATCAACAGTAAAACGTAATGATTTCGGCAAAACTTCCATTGGTGAACAATTAACCACGCTACCGCGGACGCGTGGTTACAATACTACGGAATACGGTGACACTCAACGTGCAGTTCTGACGTCATTTCTAGAGCTGCTAGGAGTGTCGGATCTTTTTGGACACCTCCAGTGGGATGTGATCAACAGTAAAACGTAATGATTTCGGCAAAACTTCCATTGGTGAACAATTAACCACGCTACCGCGGACGCGTGGTTACAATACTACGGAATACGGTGACACTCAACGTGCAGTTCTGACGTCATTTCTAGAGCTGCTAGGAGTGTCGGATCTTTTTGGACACCTCCAGTGGGATGTGATCAACAGTAAAACGTAATGATTTCGGCAAAACTTCCATTGGTGAACAATTAACCACGCTACCGCGGACGCGTGGTTACAATACTACGGAATACGGTGACACTCAACGTGCAGTTCTGACGTCATTTCTAGAGCTGCTAGGAGTGTCGGATCTTTTTGGACACCTCCAGTGGGATGTGATCAACAGTAAAACGTAATGATTTCGGCAAAACTTCCATTGGTGAACAATTAACCACGCTACCGCGGACGCGTGGTTACAATACTACGGAATACGGTGACACTCAACGTGCAGTTCTGACGTCATTTCTAGAGCTGCTAGGAGTGTCGGATCTTTTTGGACACCTCCAGTGGGATGTGATCAACAGTAAAACGTAATGATTTCGGCAAAACTTCCATTGGTGAACAATTAACCACGCTACCGCGGACGCGTGGTTACAATACTACGGAATACGGTGACACTCAACGTGCAGTTCTGACGTCATTTCTAGAGCTGCTAGGAGTGTCGGATCTTTTTGGACACCTCCAGTGGGATGTGATCAACAGTAAAACGTAATGATTTCGGCAAAACTTCCATTGGTGAACAATTAACCACGCTACCGCGGACGCGTGGTTACAATACTACGGAATACGGTGACACTCAACGTGCAGTTCTGACGTCATTTCTAGAGCTGCTAGGAGTGTCGGATCTTTTTGGACACCTCCAGTGGGATGTGATCAACAGTAAAACGTAATGATTTCGGCAAAACTTCCATTGGTGAACAATTAACCACGCTACCGCGGACGCGTGGTTACAATACTACGGAATACGGTGACACTCAACGTGCAGTTCTGACGTCATTTCTAGAGCTGCTAGGAGTGTCGGATCTTTTTGGACACCTCCAGTGGGATGTGATCAACAGTAAAACGTAATGATTTCGGCAAAACTTCCATTGGTGAACAATTAACCACGCTACCGCGGACGCGTGGTTACAATACTACGGAATACGGTGACACTCAACGTGCAGTTCTGACGTCATTTCTAGAGCTGCTAGGAGTGTCGGATCTTTTTGGACACCTCCAGTGGGATGTGATCAACAGTAAAACGTAATGATTTCGGCAAAACTTCCATTGGTGAACAATTAACCACGCTACCGCGGACGCGTGGTTACAATACTACGGAATACGGTGACACTCAACGTGCAGTTCTGACGTCATTTCTAGAGCTGCTAGGAGTGTCGGATCTTTTTGGACACCTCCAGTGGGATGTGATCAACAGTAAAACGTAATGATTTCGGCAAAACTTCCATTGGTGAACAATTAACCACGCTACCGCGGACGCGTGGTTACAATACTACGGAATACGGTGACACTCAACGTGCAGTTCTGACGTCATTTCTAGAGCTGCTAGGAGTGTCGGATCTTTTTGGACACCTCCAGTGGGATGTGATCAACAGTAAAACGTAATGATTTCGGCAAAACTTCCATTGGTGAACAATTAACCACGCTACCGCGGACGCGTGGTTACAATACTACGGAATACGGTGACACTCAACGTGCAGTTCTGACGTCATTTCTAGAGCTGCTAGGAGTGTCGGATCTTTTTGGACACCTCCAGTGGGATGTGATCAACAGTAAAACGTAATGATTTCGGC
The DNA here is from genome assembly GCF_902652985.1 of Pecten maximus. Lineage (NCBI taxonomy): Eukaryota > Metazoa > Mollusca > Bivalvia > Pectinida > Pectinidae > Pecten > Pecten maximus. Next base: position 12,711 of record NW_022979702.1, on the reverse strand, counting down.
AAAACTTCCATTGGTGAACAATTAACCACGCTACCGCGGACGCGTGGTTACAATACTACGGAATACGGTGACACTCAACGTGCAGTTCTGACGTCATTTCTAGAGCTGCTAGGAGTGTCGGATCTTTTTGGACACCTCCAGTGGGATGTGATCAACAGTAAAACGTAATGATTTCGGCAAAACTTCCATTGGTGAACAATTAACCACGCTACCGCGGACGCGTGGTTACAATACTACGGAATACGGTGACACTCAACGTGCAGTTCTGACGTCATTTCTAGAGCTGCTAGGAGCTGTCGGATCTTTTTGGACACCTCCAGTGGGATGTGATCAACAGTAAAACGTAATGATTTCGGCAAAACTTCCATTGGTGAACAATTAACCACGCTACCGCGGACGCGTGGTTACAATACTACGGAATACGGTGACACTCAACGTGCAGTTCTGACGTCATTTCTAGAGCTGCTAGGAGTGTCGGATCTTTTTGGACACCTCCAGTGGGATGTGATCAACAGTAAAACGTAATGATTTCGGCAAAACTTCCATTGGTGAACAATTAACCACGCTACCGCGGACGCGTGGTTACAATACTACGGAATACGGTGACACTCAACGTGCAGTTCTGACGTCATTTCTAGAGCTGCTAGGAGTGTCGGATCTTTTTGGACACCTCCAGTGGGATGTGATCAACAGTAAAACGTAATGATTTCGGCAAAACTTCCATTGGTGAACAATTAACCACGCTACCGCGGACGCGTGGTTACAATACTACGGAATACGGTGACACTCAACGTGCAGTTCTGACGTCATTTCTAGAGCTGCTAGGAGTGTCGGATCTTTTTGGACACCTCCAGTGGGATGTGATCAACAGTAAAACGTAATGATTTCGGCAAAACTTCCATTGGTGAACAATTAACCACGCTACCGCGGACGCGTGGTTACAATACTACGGAATACGGTGACACTCAACGTGCAGTTCTGACGTCATTTCTAGAGCTGCTAGGAGTGTCGGATCTTTTTGGACACCTCCAGTGGGATGTGATCAACAGTAAAACGTAATGATTTCGGCAAAACTTCCATTGGTGAACAATTAACCACGCTACCGCGGACGCGTGGTTACAATACTACGGAATACGGTGACACTCAACGTGCAGTTCTGACGTCATTTCTAGAGCTGCTAGGAGTGTCGGATCTTTTTGGACACCTCCAGTGGGATGTGATCAACAGTAAAACGTAATGATTTCGGCAAAACTTCCATTGGTGAACAATTAACCACGCTACCGCGGACGCGTGGTTACAATACTACGGAATACGGTGACACTCAACGTGCAGTTCTGACGTCATTTCTAGAGCTGCTAGGAGTGTCGGATCTTTTTGGACACCTCCAGTGGGATGTGATCAACAGTAAAACGTAATGATTTCGGCAAAACTTCCATTGGTGAACAATTAACCACGCTACCGCGGACGCGTGGTTACAATACTACGGAATACGGTGACACTCAACGTGCAGTTCTGACGTCATTTCTAGAGCTGCTAGGAGTGTCGGATCTTTTTGGACACCTCCAGTGGGATGTGATCAACAGTAAAACGTAATGATTTCGGCAAAACTTCCATTGGTGAACAATTAACCACGCTACCGCGGACGCGTGGTTACAATACTACGGAATACGGTGACACTCAACGTGCAGTTCTGACGTCATTTCTAGAGCTGCTAGGAGCTGTCGGATCTTTTTGGACACCTCCAGTGGGATGTGATCAACAGTAAAACGTAATGATTTCGGCAAAACTTCCATCTGGTGAACAATTAACCCGCTATACCGCGGACGCGTGGTTACAATACTACGGAATACGGTGACACTCAACGTGCAGTTCTGACGTCATTTCTAGAGCTGCTAGGAGTGTCGGATCTTTTTGGACACCTCCAGTGGGATGTGATCAACAGTAAAACGTAATGATTTCGGCAAAACTTCCATTGGTGAACAATTAACCACGCTACCGCGGACGCGTGGTTACAATACTACGGAATACGGTGACACTCAACGTGCAGTTCTGACGTCATTTCTAGAGCTGCTAGGAGTGTCGGATCTTTTTGGACACCTCCAGTGGGATGTGATCAACAGTAAAACGTAATGATTTCGGCAAAACTTCCATTGGTGAACAATTAACCACGCTACCGCGGACGCGTGGTTACAATACTACGGAATACGGTGACACTCAATGTGCAGTTCTGACGTCATTTCTAGAGCTGCTAGGAGTGTCGGATCTTTTTGGACACCTCCAGTGGGATGTGATCAACAGTAAAACGTAATGATTTCGGCAAAACTTCCATTGGTGAACAATTAACCACGCTACCGCGGACGCGTGGTTACAATACTACGGAATACGGTGACACTCAACGTGCAGTTCTGACGTCATTTCTAGAGCTGCTAGGAGTGTCGGATCTTTTTGGACACCTCCAGTGGGATGTGATCAACAGTAAAACGTAATGATTTCGGCAAAACTTCCATTGGTGAACAATTAACCACGCTACCGCGGACGCGTGGTTACAATACTACGGAATACGGTGACACTCAACGTGCAGTTCTGACGTCATTTCTAGAGCTGCTAGGAGTGTCGGATCTTTTTGGACACCTCCAGTGGGATGTGATCAACAGTAAAACGTAATGATTTCGGCAAAACTTCCATTGGTGAACAATTAACCACGCTACCGCGGACGCGTGGTTACAATACTACGGAATACGGTGACACTCAACGTGCAGTTCTGACGTCATTTCTAGAGCTGCTAGGAGTGTCGGATCTTTTTGGACACCTCCAGTGGGATGTGATCAACAGTAAAACGTAATGATTTCGGCAAAACTTCCATTGGTGAACAATTAACCACGCTACCGCGGACGCGTGGTTACAATACTACGGAATACGGTGACACTCAACGTGCAGTTCTGACGTCATTTCTAGAGCTGCTAGGAGTGTCGGATCTTTTTGGACACCTCCAGTGGGATGTGATCAACAGTAAAACGTAATGATTTCGGCAAAACTTCCATTGGTGAACAATTAACCACGCTACCGCGGACGCGTGGTTACAATACTACGGAATACGGTGACACTCAACGTGCAGTTCTGACGTCATTTCTAGAGCTGCTAGGAGTGTCGGATCTTTTTGGACACCTCCAGTGGGATGTGATCAACAGTAAAACGTAATGATTTCGGCAAAACTTCCATTGGTGAACAATTAACCACGCTACCGCGGACGCGTGGTTACAATACTACGGAATACGGTGACACTCAACGTGCAGTTCTGACGTCATTTCTAGAGCTGCTAGGAGTGTCGGATCTTTTTGGACACCTCCAGTGGGATGTGATCAACAGTAAAACGTAATGATTTCGGCAAAACTTCCATTGGTGAACAATTAACCACGCTACCGCGGACGCGTGGTTACAATACTACGGAATACGGTGACACTCAACGTGCAGTTCTGACGTCATTTCTAGAGCTGCTAGGAGTGTCGGATCTTTTTGGACACCTCCAGTGGGATGTGATCAACAGTAAAACGTAATGATTTCGGCAAAACTTCCATTGGTGAACAATTAACCACGCTACCGCGGACGCGTGGTTACAATACTACGGAATACGGTGACACTCAACGTGCAGTTCTGACGTCATTTCTAGAGCTGCTAGGAGTGTCGGATCTTTTTGGACACCTCCAGTGGGATGTGATCAACAGTAAAACGTAATGATTTCGGCAAAACTTCCATTGGTGAACAATTAACCACGCTACCGCGGACGCGTGGTTACAATACTACGGAATACGGTGACACTCAACGTGCAGTTCTGACGTCATTTCTAGAGCTGCTAGGAGTGTCGGATCTTTTTGGACACCTCCAGTGGGATGTGATCAACAGTAAAACGTAATGATTTCGGCAAAACTTCCATTGGTGAACAATTAACCACGCTACCGCGGACGCGTGGTTACAATACTACGGAATACGGTGACACTCAACGTGCAGTTCTGACGTCATTTCTAGAGCTGCTAGGAGTGTCGGATCTTTTTGGACACCTCCAGTGGGATGTGATCAACAGTAAAACGTAATGATTTCGGCAAAACTTCCATTGGTGAACAATTAACCACGCTACCGCGGACGCGTGGTTACAATACTACGGAATACGGTGACACTCAACGTGCAGTTCTGACGTCATTTCTAGAGCTGCTAGGAGTGTCGGATCTTTTTGGACACCTCCAGTGGGATGTGATCAACAGTAAAACGTAATGATTTCGGCAAAACTTCCATTGGTGAACAATTAACCACGCTACCGCGGACGCGTGGTTACAATACTACGGAATACGGTGACACTCAACGTGCAGTTCTGACGTCATTTCTAGAGCTGCTAGGAGTGTCGGATCTTTTTGGACACCTCCAGTGGGATGTGATCAACAGTAAAACGTAATGATTTCGGCAAAACTTCCATTGGTGAACAATTAACCACGCTACCGCGGACGCGTGGTTACAATACTACGGAATACGGTGACACTCAACGTGCAGTTCTGACGTCATTTCTAGAGCTGCTAGGAGTGTCGGATCTTTTTGGACACCTCCAGTGGGATGTGATCAACAGTAAAACGTAATGATTTCGGCAAAACTTCCATTGGTGAACAATTAACCACGCTACCGCGGACGCGTGGTTACAATACTACGGAATACGGTGACACTCAACGTGCAGTTCTGACGTCATTTCTAGAGCTGCTAGGAGTGTCGGATCTTTTTGGACACCTCCAGTGGGATGTGATCAACAGTAAAACGTAATGATTTCGGCAAAACTTCCATTGGTGAACAATTAACCACGCTACCGCGGACGCGTGGTTACAATACTACGGAATACGGTGACACTCAACGTGCAGTTCTGACGTCATTTCTAGAGCTGCTAGGAGTGTCGGATCTTTTTGGACACCTCCAGTGGGATGTGATCAACAGTAAAACGTAATGATTTCGGCAAAACTTCCATTGGTGAACAATTAACCACGCTACCGCGGACGCGTGGTTACAATACTACGGAATACGGTGACACTCAACGTGCAGTTCTGACGTCATTTCTAGAGCTGCTAGGAGTGTCGGATCTTTTTGGACACCTCCAGTGGGATGTGATCAACAGTAAAACGTAATGATTTCGGCAAAACTTCCATTGGTGAACAATTAACCACGCTACCGCGGACGCGTGGTTACAATACTACGGAATACGGTGACACTCAACGTGCAGTTCTGACGTCATTTCTAGAGCTGCTAGGAGTGTCGGATCTTTTTGGACACCTCCAGTGGGATGTGATCAACAGTAAAACGTAATGATTTCGGCAAAACTTCCATTGGTGAACAATTAACCACGCTACCGCGGACGCGTGGTTACAATACTACGGAATACGGTGACACTCAACGTGCAGTTCTGACGTCATTTCTAGAGCTGCTAGGAGTGTCGGATCTTTTTGGACACCTCCAGTGGGATGTGATCAACAGTAAAACGTAATGATTTCGGCAAAACTTCCATTGGTGAACAATTAACCACGCTACCGCGGACGCGTGGTTACAATACTACGGAATACGGTGACACTCAACGTGCAGTTCTGACGTCATTTCTAGAGCTGCTAGGAGTGTCGGATCTTTTTGGACACCTCCAGTGGGATGTGATCAACAGTAAAACGTAATGATTTCGGCAAAACTTCCATTGGTGAACAATTAACCACGCTACCGCGGACGCGTGGTTACAATACTACGGAATACGGTGACACTCAACGTGCAGTTCTGACGTCATTTCTAGAGCTGCTAGGAGTGTCGGATCTTTTTGGACACCTCCAGTGGGATGTGATCAACAGTAAAACGTAATGATTTCGGCAAAACTTCCATTGGTGAACAATTAACCACGCTACCGCGGACGCGTGGTTACAATACTACGGAATACGGTGACACTCAACGTGCAGTTCTGACGTCATTTCTAGAGCTGCTAGGAGTGTCGGATCTTTTTGGACACCTCCAGTGGGATGTGATCAACAGTAAAACGTAATGATTTCGGCAAAACTTCCATTGGTGAACAATTAACCACGCTACCGCGGACGCGTGGTTACAATACTACGGAATACGGTGACACTCAACGTGCAGTTCTGACGTCATTTCTAGAGCTGCTAGGAGTGTCGGATCTTTTTGGACACCTCCAGTGGGATGTGATCAACAGTAAAACGTAATGATTTCGGCAAAACTTCCATTGGTGAACAATTAACCACGCTACCGCGGACGCGTGGTTACAATACTACGGAATACGGTGACACTCAACGTGCAGTTCTGACGTCATTTCTAGAGCTGCTAGGAGTGTCGGATCTTTTTGGACACCTCCAGTGGGATGTGATCAACAGTAAAACGTAATGATTTCGGCAAAACTTCCATTGGTGAACAATTAACCAGCGCTACCGCGGACGCGTGGTTACAATACTACGGAATACGGTGACACTCAACGTGCAGTTCTGACGTCATTTCTAGAGCTGCTAGGAGTGTCGGATCTTTTTGGACACCTCCAGTGGGATGTGATCAACAGTAAAACGTAATGATTTCGGCAAAACTTCCATTGGTGAACAATTAACCACGCTACCGCGGACGCGTGGTTACAATACTACGGAATACGGTGACACTCAACGTGCAGTTCTGACGTCATTTCTAGAGCTGCTAGGAGTGTCGGATCTTTTGGACACCTCCAGTGGGATGTGATCAACAGTAAAACGTAATGATTTCGGCAAAACTTCCATTGGTGAACAATTAACCACGCTACCGCGGACGCGTGGTTACAATACTACGGAATACGGTGACACTCAACGTGCAGTTCTGACGTCATTTCTAGAGCTGCTAGGAGTGTCGGATCTTTTTGGACACCTCCAGTGGGATGTGATCAACAGTAAAACGTAATGATTTCGGCAAAACTTCCATTGGTGAACAATTAACCACGCTACCGCGGACGCGTGGTTACAATACTACGGAATACGGTGACACTCAACGTGCAGTTCTGACGTCATTTCTAGAGCTGCTAGGAGTGTCGGATCTTTTTGGACACCTCCAGTGGGATGTGATCAACAGTAAAACGTAATGATTTCGGCAAAACTTCCATTGGTGAACAATTAACCACGCTACCGCGGACGCGTGGTTACAATACTACGGAATACGGTGACACTCAACGTGCAGTTCTGACGTCATTTCTAGAGCTGCTAGGAGTGTCGGATCTTTTTGGACACCTCCAGTGGGATGTGATCAACAGTAAAACGTAATGATTTCGGCAAAACTTCCATTGGTGAACAATTAACCACGCTACCGCGGACGCGTGGTTACAATACTACGGAATACGGTGACACTCAACGTGCAGTTCTGACGTCATTTCTAGAGCTGCTAGGAGCTGTCGGATCTTTTTGGACACCTCCAGTGGGATGTGATCAACAGTAAAACGTAATGATTTCGGCAAAACTTCCATCTATGAACAATTAACCGCGCTACCGCGGACGCGTGGTTACAATACTACGGAATACGGTGACACTCAACGTGCAGTTCTGACGTCATTTCTAGAGCTGCTAGGAGTGTCGGATCTTTTTGGACACCTCCAGTGGGATGTGATCAACAGTAAAACGTAATGATTTCGGCAAAACTTCCATTGGTGAACAATTAACCACGCTACCGCGGACGCGTGGTTACAATACTACGGAATACGGTGACACTCAACGTGCAGTTCTGACGTCATTTCTAGAGCTGCTAGGAGTGTCGGATCTTTTTGGACACCTCCAGTGGGATGTGATCAACAGTAAAACGTAATGATTTCGGCAAAACTTCCATTGGTGAACAATTAACCACGCTACCGCGGACGCGTGGTTACAATACTACGGAATACGGTGACACTCAACGTGCAGTTCTGACGTCATTTCTAGAGCTGCTAGGAGTGTCGGATCTTTTTGGACACCTCCAGTGGGATGTGATCAACAGTAAAACGTAATGATTTCGGCAAAACTTCCATTGGTGAACAATTAACCACGCTACCGCGGACGCGTGGTTACAATACTACGGAATACGGTGACACTCAACGTGCAGTTCTGACGTCATTTCTAGAGCTGCTAGGAGTGTCGGATCTTTTTGGACACCTCCAGTGGGATGTGATCAACAGTAAAACGTAATGATTTCGGCAAAACTTCCATTGGTGAACAATTAACCACGCTACCGCGGACGCGTGGTTACAATACTACGGAATACGGTGACACTCAACGTGCAGTTCTGACGTCATTTCTAGAGCTGCTAGGAGTGTCGGATCTTTTTGGACACCTCCAGTGGGATGTGATCAACAGTAAAACGTAATGATTTCGGCAAAACTTCCATTGGTG
>NW_022979702.1:0-4224 GCF_902652985.1 Pecten maximus | reverse complement strand
TTGGAACGATAAACAACAGATAGCCATTATTCCTAAATCGTAAATTTTTAGCCCACCATCATCAGATGGTGGGCTATTCAAATCGCCCTGCGTCCGTGGTCCGTGGTCCGTCCGTCCGTAAACAATTCTTGTTATCGCTAATCCTCAGAAAATGCTGAAGGGATCTTTCTAAAATTTCATATGTGGGTTCCCCTTGGTGCATAGTTATGCATATTGCATTTTGAGACCAATCAGAAAACAACATGGCCGACAGGCAGCCATCTTGGATTTTGACAATTGAAGTTTGTTATCGCTATTTCTGAGAGAGTAGTGAAGGGATCTTTCTCAAATTTGTTTTATATGTTCCCATTGGTGCCTAGTTATGCATATTGCATTTTGAGACAAATCGGGAAATAACATGGCCGACAGGTAGCCATCTTGGATTTTGACAATTGAAGTTTGTCATCGCTATTTCTCAGAAAGTACTGAAGGGATCTTTCTCAAATTTCATATGTAGGTTCCTCCTGGTGCCTAGTTATGCATATTGCATTTTGAGACCGATAGGAAAACAACATGGCCGACAGGCAGCCATCTTGGATTTTGACAATTGAAGTTTGTTATCGCTATTTCTCAGAAAATAATGAAGGGATCTTTCTGAAAAATCATATGTATGTTCCCCTCGGTGCCTAGTTATGCATATTGCATTTTGAGACTAATCGGAAAACAACATGGCCGACAGGCAGCCATCTTGGATTTTGACAATTGAAGTTTGTTATCGCTATTTCTCAGAAAGTAGTGAAGGGATCTTTCTCAAATTTGTTTTATATGTTCCCATTGGTGCCTAGTTATGCATATTGCATTTTGAGACAAATCGGGAAATAACATGGCCGACAGGCAGCCATCTTGGATTTTGACAATTGAAGTTTGTTATCGCTATTTCTCAGAAAGTGCTGAAGAGATCTTTCTCAAATTTCATATGTGGGTTTCCCTTGGTGCCTAGTTATGCATATTGCATTTTGGGACCGATCGGAAAACAACATGCCCGACAGGCAGCCATCTTGGATTTTGACCATTTAAGTTTGTTATCGCTATTTCTGAGAAAGTACTGAAGGGATATTTCTCAAATTTCATATGTGGGTTTCCCTTGGTGCCTAGTTATGCATATTGCATTTTGGGACCGATCGGAAAACAACATGGCCGACAGGCAGCCATCTTGGATTTTGACCATTGAAGTTTGTTATCGCTATTTCTGAGAAAGTACTGAAGGGATCTTTCTCAAATTTCATATGTAGGTTCCCCTTGGTGCCTAGTTATGCATATTGCACTTTGAGACCAATCAGAAAACAACATGGCCGACAGGCAGCCATCTTGGATTTTGACAATTGAAGTTTGTTATCGCTAATTCTCAGAAAGCACTGAAGGGATCTTCCTGAAATTTCATATGTAGGTTCCCCTTTGTGCCTTAGTTATGCATATTGCATTTTGAGACCAATCGGAAAACAACATGGCCAACAGGCAGCCATCTTGGATTTTGACAATTGAAGTTTGTTATCGCTATTTCTCAGAAAGTACTGAAGGAATCTTTCTCAAATTCCATATATAGGTTCCCCTTGGTGCCTAAATCTTAAATTTCATATATAGGTTTCCCTTGTTTGAAAAGTACTAGAGGTTTCTTCTGAATTTACACAGATTAGTAAGACTTAGAAGAAGAGAAAAGTAGAGAAAAGATCAATCTGACATGGAACCTATGAAGAACATTCAATGGTCGCCGGCGCCAAGATCCCTCTGGGATCTCTTGTTTTAATTTAAAAACCCAAACAATGGCATATACATGTACACTATCATCTTCGCTAGCCAAGGCTTCTGATTACGTTACTCTCCACGAACCCTTGGCGGATATAGTCGTCAGTTCTGGCCCTCTAGCGGAGATTCGAAATTACCACCCTTTATTCATGAAATTTTCGACCAATCAAAATGAGCGTTACCAATGTACTTCATCGGTGATGTTTACAGACACACATGAAGGCTTGTGTCAATTTCGATGAGATGTGTGATCAATGACTTATATAAATTGATCAAACACTGTGAATGTTTCCCCAATGATTGTACGTCTCTGTATATAGGTAAAATGCAATGACATAGTCGACAATGTAGCTCTGTACTGGGTGCCGCAGTTTTTAGCCCACCATCATCAGATGGTGGGCTATTCAAATCGCCCTGCGTCCGTGGTCCGTCGTCCGTCCGTCCCTCCGTCCGTCCGTCCCTCCGTCCGTCCCTCCGTCCGTCCGTAAACAATTCTTGTTATCGCTAATCCTCAGAAAGTACTGAAGGGATCTTTCTCAAATTTCATATGTAGGTTCCCCTTGGTGCCTAGTTATGCATATTGCATTTTGAGACCAATCGGAAAACAACATGGCCGACAGGCAGCCATCTTGGATTTTGACAATTGAAGTTTGTTATCGCTATTTCTCAGAAAGTGCTGAAGGGATCTTTCTCAAATTTCATATGTAGGTTCCCCTTAGTGCCAAGTTATGCATATTGCATTTTGAGACCAATCGGAAAACAACATGGCCGACAGGCAGGCATCTTGGATTTTGACAATTGAAGTTTGTTATCGCTATTTCTCAGAAAGTACTGAAGGGATCTTTCTCAAATTTCATATGTAGGTTCCTCTTGGTGCCTGGTTATGCATATTGCATTTTTAGACCAATCAGAAAACAACATGGCCAACAGGCAGCCATCTTGGATTTTGACAATTGAAGTTTGTTATCGCTATTTCTCAGAAAGTACTGAAGGGATCTTTCTCAAATTTCATATGTAGGTTCCTCTTGGTGCCTGGTTATGCATATTGCATTTTTAGACCAATCAGAAAACAACATGGCCGACAGGCAGCCATCTTGGATTTTGACAATTGAAGTTTGTTATCGCTATTTCTCAGAAAGTACTGAAGGGATCACTCTCAAATTTCATATGTAGGATCCACTTGGTGCCTAGTTATGCATATTGCATTTTGAGACCAATCCGAAAACAACATGGCTGACAGGCAGCCATCTTGGATTTTGACAATTGAAGTTTGTTATCGCTATTCCTCAGAAAGTACTGTAGGGATCTTTCTCAAATTTCATATGTAGGTTCCCCTTGGTGCTTAGTTATGCGTATTGCATTTTGAGACCAATTGGAAAACAGCATGGCCGACAGGCAGCCATCTTGGATTTTGACAATTAAAGTTTGTTATCGCTATTTCTCAGAAAGTGATGAAGGGATCTTTCTCAAATTTCATATGTAGGTTCCTCTTGTTGCCTAGTTATGCATATTGCATTTTGAGACCAATCGGATAACAACATGGCCGACAGGCAGCCATCTTGGATTTTGACAATTGAAGTTTGTTATCGCTATTTCTCAGAAAGTAATGAAGGGATCTTTCTCAAATTTCATACATACGTTCCCCTCAGTGCCTAGTTATGCATATTGCATTTTGAGACCAATCAGAAAACAACATGGCCGACAGGTAGCCATCTTGGATATTGACAATTGAAGTTTGTTATCGCTATTTCTCAGAAAGTACTGAAGGGATCTTCCTGAAATTTCATATGTAGGTTCCCCTTTGTGCCTTAGTTATGCATATTGCATTTTGAGACCAATCGGAAAACAACATGGCCAACAGGCAGCCATCTTGGATTTTGACAATTGAAGTTTGTTATCGCTATTTCTCAGAAAGTACTGAAGGAATCTTTCTCAAATTCCATATATAGGTTCCCCTTGGTGCCTAAATCTTAAATTTCATATATAGGTTTCCCTTGTTTGAAAAGTACTAGAGGTTTCTTCTGAATTTACACAGATTAGTAAGACTTAGAAGAAGAGAAAAGTAGAGAAAAGATCAATCTGACATGGAACCTATGAAGAACATTCAATGGTCGCCGGCGCCAAGATCCCTCTGGGATCTCTTGTTTTAATTTAAAAACCCAAACAATGGCATATACAGTGGACCCGCGATAATCCGGACGCCGATAGTCCGGAAAACTCGCAGTCCGGACGGAATAGCACGGGAACGGATTTCCGTAACGTTATTTGTACTCACCAGTCCGGAAATTCGGTTTCCGATTCCGGAAGCCCATTTTGGGAACGGAAAGTACTTTTCATTAGTAAATTTCCCCCGATAATCCGGACGATTTTTCACCACGAGGAGAGAAAAATGTCGGCCAAGTCACCCGTGTCGACAGCTGTACAGACTATCGCTTGACACTG
>NW_022979701.1:29373-30359 GCF_902652985.1 Pecten maximus | reverse complement strand
GAGTTATTAGTCCCCTATTGGTGAGACCAGGGGGACTATAGGTTTCCTCCCTATCTGTCCGTCCGTCCATCCGTCCGTCCATCCCTACGTCCTTCCATCCATCCATGTGTCCGTCCATCCACTCAGTTTTCGACACTTTTCTCAGCCATACTTCAAAGTATGTTGGTGAAAGTTGGTATGTAACTTCAGTATGCTTAGCCACAGATTGAGTTTGAGTTTCAGGGATTTTCAGTCAAGTTCAAGGTCACTTACTATTTTTAGCAGGGGTCGGTAGGAGACATGTATTGCAATTGCAATACCCAACATGCTGGTTCTAAACTAGGATATAGATACTTTTAAAATTGGTCTCAGGACCTCCCAGTAGCAAAGCTTTTAGTTTCTATTTTGTATTTTACTTGGTGCAGCTGTTACAAGTTTCAATTGTTTGCATGTTTAGTGATAGTTAGGTAACTATAGAAAAGTCTCTTTTATATTTGGGACTTGTATGATTACTTGTAGCTGCACATGTGTACCACTAGTTGTATCAATAACTTACATTTTGGAATTGATATTATTTTATCTGTGTGCTCGTTTTCCATAAAAAACTATTTAATTGAAAATGCAGCATTTTCCCCACAATGTCAGTCAGGGCTGTGATAGCTAAGTCAGTCAGAGTGCAGGCCACATCATATCAGGTGAAGATCCAAGGTGATTGGTTTGATACTCCCTACCCGTGTTAGTTAGTGTAGATCTGAGGTGCTTGGTTTGATACTCCCTACCCGTGTTAGTTTGTGTAGATCAGAGGTGCTTGGTTTGATGCTCCCTACCCGTGTTAGTTTGTGTAGATCAGAGGTGCTTGATTTGATACTCCCTACCCGTGTTGGTTTGTGTAGATCAGAGGTGCTTGGTTTGATGCTCCCTACCTGTGTTAGTTTGTGTAGATCAGAGGTGCTTGATTTGATACTCCCTACCCGTGTTGGTTTGTGTAGATCAGAGGTGCTTGGTTT
>NW_022979701.1:0-29273 GCF_902652985.1 Pecten maximus | reverse complement strand
CGCCACATAATTATCTAGAGACCGCAATTTTGTTTTTACAATTTAATATGATATCTGCTACGGTAATTACAGTTATTGTCATTGTTAAATCCAATATTATGATTTAGAAATGATTTGTTAAATTTAAATTTGATTTTCATAATTTCCAGGCACAACAAGCTCAACAGTTAAGTTTTCGCAGAATAATCCAATGCCGGTATTAAATATATAGAGGATAATACGCACTCGTGAAAATATAAAAAAAAATCTGCCATACGAGTGAAATATATTTGATATTAAACAGCAAACCATTGAATTTTCTTTTTATTACATTAAAAACCGCTATAAACAATTGATTTTTATTTATTTCATTAAAATACACTAAAAAATATAGTTCTACAATTAAAAATGTATTAAAAATAATAAACGACATAAACTTTAGTTCGTGTTTATTTATTTTAAAGTAGTTCTGGCAAAACATTATATTTTTTTTAGCTTATATTTTTCACTAGTGAAAATATAACAAAAATCTTACATTTTCATTGTAGTGAAAATATAAGTTTTATTAGTTAGACAATTCTCTATATTTCACTGGCAAAAATGTAATAAACATTTTTTTCAAATATAAAAATGGACAGTTACTGGAACATAAAATGTGACTTTTATTCTTTATTCTTAACATGAACTCTCGTTTTATTCATGAAATGAACATTTTATTCATGTTTTTATTGATATGACAAATCAGTAGAAATCATATGATAAAGTAATTGCAGACTTTAGTTTAGGTTTTTGTAAAACTTTGTTATTTATTTATAACATCTTATCGTTTTCAAAGCGTTATCCACAACATAACCGTAGCATTTTAGTCATGCTTTCGTAGTGTTTCCGTAGTAATTCCATAGCTTATAGGGAATTACATGTAGCAACATGACAACACAGCACCTTAATTTTGGCTTAGTTTTTCTTCATTTAGTAATAATCACAGAAGATAGATCCGTTACCCGGTTCAGATTTCCGGAAAATATGAAAATCAAATTTAGATTTAACAAATCATTTCTAAATCATAATATTGGATTTGAAAACGACAATAACTGTAATTACCGTAGCAGATATCATATTAAAGTGTAAAAACAAAATTGCGGTCTCCAGATAATTATGTGGCGGCCGCCAGATAAAATATTTTCGCATGCCATGAAAAACATACTCCAATGTGAGCCTAATACGCTTAAAATGCATCCCACTCTTTACTCTATCTTGTCTGTAATACTGCTCACTAAATTTAAAGTATTTAAAAAATAAACAATTTAAGGTTCATTTGCGACAACGCTGAGCGGTATATTATTACGCTTTATCTTCAAACCATCACGATTTTCGAGGACATGGAAGCTTTAACTCTTTAGTAACGGGCTGAGTAAAACCTATCTTTATATATTTTACCTACCATGTAATTGTTGACTTGAGACTTATATGATATCATGAGTTAATATGTTGACGGGAGAGTTTCATTGGTGACGGGAGAGTTTAAGGGGCGACGGGAGAATTTTACTGGCGACGGGATAATTTAACTACTGACGGGAGAGAACCGCTGACGAGAGATTTACATGTAAACTGATGACGGTAGAGTTTAACCCGTGACGAGAAATCTTACCTGGTAACAAGAGACTTTAACTAAAGACATAGACTCGTAATCACTTACACTGTTCCTTGAATATTCATACCCATCTGGATTGACGAGGGGAACGAGGTACCAGTCGAACTTGTCCAACAGATTGGCGATGTCTGGGTCGTTGTTGGGATTATTAGCAAGCTTTAACAAAACAAATCACACACAAGTTAAATACTTGTACACCTTAACCTTAACCATTAATCTGAGCTTTTTAAGCGTCCTCTTTTCTTTTTCTTTTCTTTCCGAACTATCTTTATTCAAATACATCAACACGACCGGGACTATCCACTCACCTGATCAATCATATAGAGCACCACGGCCGGGGCTATCCACTCACGAGCATGAATTCCACCGTCCATAAATATGCTCTTCTTGTGAGTCCCACGGGAAGTTGAACCGGTAGAAAACTGGAAAAAAATATAAGTTGGTACAATTAAATGGTAATGATCATGTCCTGATTTTGGAATATCGGTTTAAATCAACGATATGTGATCATTGACACAATTAACGAAAATATTACTTTGTGAATTGCATGAATTAATGGGAAGGTAGGTAATAAATAGAAATAAACAGCTAGGAAGGAGAAGATAACAAAAATAGAATACAATTAACGTTATGTTTATATATGTAGCTGTGTATAGAAGTATTTGATCACATGGATGCTGTTATGTTTGACCCATCTTAACATTTACAGACAACATGCAGATATATGAGAAAAATTCATAAAAAATTTGCCAACGCGATGCCTTGTGCGATCTATCGATCTTTTGTCAATGTTGATTTTTGCCGTATACATGCCTTATGAATAAAAATTACCGTATACATAAAACACCACGATACAAATATATCACTACTAAATGAAAAACAGGAAATATCTTTTAAAAAGATAAACGGCATAGTGTTAATGCTGGTGGTTATAATGTAAAACTCCTGGCGAAATAAATCAACGAACTAATGCTTTTCAGCACGGATAATAAAATTAGATCAGTTTGAATCATGTTTGATGATAACAAGACTGCATTTGAATCAGGAATATAATTTTATTAATGTGTCATTTGAAAAGATACATCCACTTATTCAGCTTGCATTCTTAACTTTGTTTCGTTTTTAACTACATATCTGCATTTTGCATTTACCGCTACATTGACCAATCCATTACTTGATCTTGACCAGTAACGCCACCTGTCGCGTCATATCCGGGGCCAAAAGAATATTATACGGCTATGCCGAAAAATATCAACGCGTGTTACCCTACTGTGTTGTCGTGTGACAATGCTATTAAAATTATAATTATACATCCAGTTCGTGTAACCGTGCTGCTATAGTAGTCTAAGGTTAGGGTAGTATACTACCAGATGTATGCGCCTATCGTTAGACTAGCGTAGGGCATAAATTGCGAAAGATGGCAACACGTTAGTTGTCATCGCGGGTTTTAGTTGACAATGGTAATCAGGGATCGCATGTACGCAGTTTGCAGTGTCCCTGATAGGGATTTAGAGTGATAGAGCATGGTGTCTGATCCCTTGGACAGACAAGTGAACGCAATGGATGGGAGTATAAGTGAAGGTTCCTAGGGTCCGTACTGTACCATACTGTTTGCATAATCAAAACGTATACACATTTATAATTAAGGAATTACAGAACATATGCAACTATATAATAATGGGAACGGTTATATACCCTGATGAGGTAGATAGATCGATCTGCCTTGGAGTTCCAAATTTGTAACTTGGAAGTGGAAGTCATACCCTGGTGATATTTATAGATCTGTCTTAGAGTTCCTAATTTGTAACTTGGAAGTGGACTACATACCCTGATGAGATTTATAGATCTGCCCTGTAGAGATGTCCCTAGGTTGTCGAGATGGGTATGGCTGTTCGAAGATACAATAGAATTCAGGAAAGTATTGATCTGAAATGAAGGTTCAGTTGGGTAATATTTGTATTCCTTTGTTATTCAAATCTAAATGTCATTATTCATATACATAACATCAGTTTAATGAAACCCAGCTGTCTGGTATTAATGTGTAGGACTGAATTATTTGATATATACTCAACGATTCTCTATCGTTTCAAAGATACCACATATGCGGTTTCATACACAGAGATATGCAATTTATCAAATTACAAACTGTTCATACTAGCATAATTTAAACATTTGCAGGAATATGTAATAGTATACATATACATATGTATATATATGAACTTAATGTACTAAAACAGTACCTCCGCATATGAATGGTAATGATTCATGCTGAGCGTTCCGGAGGCTCGTTTTTGATGATCCGACGGTCGTGATTCATCTATTAGGCTGAACAAGAAAACATATGAGATCGACCAAGAGATTTAATAATGTCAATTGTCCATTATATCTTCTCCAAATAAAAAAAAAAGTTTTCGTGAAAAAATAATAATGAAGAAAATTTAACCAGATGACACAAAGCACAAGAAGACAATGAGATAATCGGTTTAGCATTTCTCTCTGGGGTGCATACAGCAGATTCTCATACATATTCTCTTGTATAGGGATGATCGTTGTATATTGTAATAAGAAAAGCTATTCTATGACATAACATAATACATAGTTGTCCTAACACTATTCCGTCAATCCTTATACCTGCATACTCACGAACCAGAAACGCACACCTATACTCATACAATTACATATCTTCTAAGAAAGACATTCTTTCACGTCTTTCCTAAGAGTCAAGATTGTATTCCAAGGGATACTAGCCTATCTTCTGCATTGTATAGTTGGTATTTCAAAGGACTGTAGTCTATCTAAGGTTTTGTAGAGTCATGATTATGCCACATACTAACGTATGGCAGTCATACACAAACTTAGATATAACACCTTGATACTGCTTTGATTAGATCCCCAATCAACCTACGATTGAATATCATGGATCCAAACACTGGCGTCTGCCCCTAACGATTTCAATTCATTGATGACATCTGTAACGTGTTCAGGGGAAACCTGAATGTCGTACGTCCCATTCTGGTGTTTGGGATGGTTCCAGAAATCCAACTGAAGAAATAAAGACCAGGAGGTAAAATTAATACAATTATAATAATCATTGTCAATATATATATATATAAATAAATATATTTCGCTCATTTGGATAGGCTGACTAAGAATTAAGTTAATACACAAATCAAGTGAGTGACGTAATAATTAAATATGTATATATGGTGAGTGAAATTATATAGGAAGTAATGAATCCAGGGCATTAACCCTGGCAGTGGGTACATGTATGTATTGTGTAATGTATTATGTAACGACGGTGTGCATATATGTGTGTATGAATGTGTGTAATACATTGAATGAAAATAAAGGAATGAAATGTGTAAATGAATGTAAGGTGATGAATGAGAGCCCTCTTGCATGAGGACATATTTGTCAGGATACTGAATCCAGGGCCTCAACCCTGGCAGCAGTCCAAATTGTTAAATGTTCTGGGGCAATAACATTTCTTGTACCTTAAACAAAATAAAGCATTTTGATGAGGTCGATACATGGTCCTATCAACTTAAGGAAAGATGTTCATCACCGGACATAGTTTTTGCCTAGTCGATATAAACCATGCATCTACCGAAATTAATAGGCTATTATTGTTTTTTTTTTATTTTTCATATTTTTGGGAAGCTAGATGGACTAGACGATACAAAATGCAAAATCAATATTATATTATACCCGCTTGAATCAGGGAAACCATTTCGAATTGATCACCAACAGGTTCAATAAACTAATATATTAATGACGTCATTTATATATTGATATCATAACTCATACGTGTAGTTACCGGTCCATCTGCACTAATTTAGTACATTAATATCGTAGCTGATATTTGCCTTAATAAGGAAATAATATATGAGCACGCCTGAGAGCAAGATGGTACAAATGTCTAAAAAAAAACAAGCAGTGGACTATTTTTGAAAACTATTTTTCAGTGAGTAACATTAAAAATTGTTTTTGTAGGTAATCATGTGACCTGATTTCAACTAGTCAGAAATTGCAAAAAACTCCATACAAAAACGACATGTATCGACCTTACCTAAAGGCTGTAATTGTATATAATGATATACAGTGTATCAGATACAAACATAATGACAAGTCAGTATCTACTTTTTGTTTTGTGAAATGAGGTGTTGAAGAATGTGACAATGGGCTCAATATATATATCTATTTATATAAAACATATACCAATGTATGTATGTAACCTAAGATAGACGGTTCATATGACTGCAGTGTCCCTGAAATTGAGCCCCCAAAAAATGCACGTCCCCTTATTCCATTACTTTGATATAAACCAGTGCAGCAAAACCCTAATCTAAATATGTTTACTTTTCTGAGCAGCAATTGCTTTCAAAATAATATATAAACATTTACAACTGTTATCCCAGTATCGCAAATCATGTTTAGGATAAGTTTGATAAAATACACGGTCATCTAATTTCTTTGATAGAAATTTTCTGTAGGTAAATATTGTGTTATCATGTTCAACTGATATGGATGACGCTCCTCTAATTAAAAATTGTGTCTTATCTGATTTATTTAAAATATTTGACGGATTAGACCAGGGGTCACGTTAGACAACGACCATTTCATTTAAGAAAATTATCTAGTGATCTAATTCTGGTATCTTACATTGTACTTTGCTCCTAATGCTTCAATGTTCTTGAAGTTTTCCAGAAGATTGGGGAATACCTTCAACACTTGATGGCTGGAGATGAAAACATAGATTTATTCCAAAATACAAACACAGTTTATTGCAATACTGTCATATACTAAAGAAAGAAAAAAAAGTTTCTTTAGAGAACGACATAATAAAATCATCACAAGTATTAATTTATCAGTATGCGTTGAAAATGCAACAATGATCGAAATAATATGAAAGAATGAGTTGATTCAGCATTATTGGATATGAAACTAAAATTAACCAGCAAGGTCAACTCTCAATATAGACTGCAATTAAGAGAACGAGATGAAACGTTTTGAAATATATAGGTATAAAATAACAATTATTCTTATTGATGATTGGTGGAGATTGTATCATTGTCGTCAGTGAAACAGTACATTGTCTCGTTGTTTGAAATACAGAGATATTTAATTTTAAAGCTTTCTAATCAATTTCCCTTGTTATAATTAGTACCTACCCATCGTATCGTTTCTCTAATGATTCCGGTCTACAGTTCACAGCGACAACCAACAGGCACGCCAGCCATATAGTCTTCATACTGAACTAGATATACGACAAATAGCACATAATGAAATTAGTTAACAGAGCTGAATAAATAGATAACACAAGGAGCGTGAAGGTTATACTCAAAGAGGTCACACCAACCAAAAGGGAGTGTGTAGCTTAACCTCACACCGGTCAAACCAACCAAAAGGGAGTGTGTAGCTTAACCTCACACCGGTCACACCAACCAAAAGGGAGTGTGTAGCTTAACCTCACACCGGTCACACCAACCAAAAGGGAGTGTGTAGCTTAACCTCACACCGGTCACACCAACCAAAAGGGAGTGTGTAGCTTAACCTCACACCGGTCACACCAACCAAAAGGGAGTTTGTAGCTTACCCTCACACCCGTCACACCAACCAAAAAGGAGTGTGTAGCTTAACCTCACACCGGTCACACCAACCAAAAGGGAGTGTGTAGCTTACCCTCACACCCGTCACACCAACCAAAAGGGAGTGTGTAGCTTAACCTCACACCCGTTACACCAATCAAAAGGGAGTGTGTAGCTTATCCTCACACCGGTCACACCAACCAAAAGGGAGTGTGTAGCTTATCATCACACCCGTCACACCAACCAAAAGGGAGTGTGTAGCTTATCATCACATCCGTCACACCAACCAAAAGGGAGTGTGTAGCTTAACCTCACACCGGTCACACCAACCAAAAGGGAGTGTGTAGCTTAACCTCACACCGGTCACACCAACCAAAAGGGAGTGTGTAGCTTAACCTCACACCGGTCACACCAACCAAAAGGGAGTGTGTAGCTTAACCTCACACCGGTCACACCAACCAAAAGGGAGTGTGTAGCTTAACCTCACACCGGTCACACCAACCAAAAGGGAGTGTGTAGCTTAACCTCACACCGGTCACACCAACCAAAAGGGAGTGTGTAGCTTAACCTCACACCGGTCACACCAACCAAAAGGGAGTGTGTAGCTTAACCTCACACCGGTCACACCAACCAAAAGGGAGTGTGTAGCTTAACCTCACACCGGTCACACCAACCAAAAGGGAGTGTGTAGCTTAACCTCACACCGGTCACACCAACCAAAAGGGAGTGTGTAGCTTACCCTCACACCCGTCACACCAACCAAAAGGGAGTGTGTAGCTTAACCTCACACCCGTTACACCAATCAAAAGGGAGTGTGTAGCTTATCCTCACACCGGTCACACCAACCAAAAGGGAGTGTGTAGCTTATCATCACACCCGTCACACCAACCAAAAGGGAGTGTGTAGCTTATCATCACATCCGTCACACCAACCAAAAGGGAGTGTGTAGCTTAACCTCACACCGGTCACACCAACCAAAAGGGAGTGCGTAGCTTAACCTCACACCGGTCACACCAACCAAAAGGGAGTGTGTAGCTTAACCTCACACCGGTCACACCAACCAAAAGGGAGTGTGTAGCTTAACCTCACACCGGTCACACCAACCAAAAGGGAGTGTGTAGCTTAACCTCACACCGGTCACACCAACCAAAAGGGAGTGTGTAGCTTAACCTCACACCGGTCACACCAACCAAAAGGGAGTGTGTAGCTTAACCTCACACCGGTCACACCAACCAAAAGGGAGTGTGTAGCTTACCCTCACACCCGTCACACCAACCAAAAGGGAGTGTGTAGCTTAACCTCACACCCGTTACACCAATCAAAAGGGAGTGTGTAGCTTAACCTCACACCGGTCACACCAACCAAAACGGAGTGTGTAGCTTATCCTCTCACCGGTCACACCAACCAAAAGGGAGTGTGTAGCTTAACCTCACACCGGTCACACCAACCAAAACGGAGTGTGTAGCTTAACCTCACACCGGTCACACCAACCAAAACGGAGTGTGTAGCTTATCCTCTCACCGGTCACACCAAACAAAAGGGAGTGTGTAGCTTACCCTCACACCCGTCACACCAACCAAAAGGGAGTGTGTAGCTTACCCTCACACCCGTCACACCAACCAAAAGGGAGTGTGTAGCTTACCCTCACACCCGTCACACCAACCAAAAGGGAGTGTGTAGCTTACCCTCACACCCGTCACACCAACCAAAAGGGAGTGTGTAGCTTACCCTCACACCCGTCACACCAACCAAAAGGGAGTGTGTAGCTTAACTTCACACCGGTCACACCAACCAAAAGGAAGTGTGTAGCTTACCCTCACACCCGTCACACCAACCAAAAGGGAGTGTGTAGCTTAACCTCACACCGGTCACACCAACCAAAACGAAGTGTGTAGCTTACCCTCACACCCGTCACACCAACCAAAAGGGAGTGTGTAGCTTAACCTCACACCGGTCACACCAACCAAAAGGAAGTGTGTAGCTTACCCTCACACCCGTCACACCAACCAAAAGAGAGTGTGTAGCTTGACCTCACACCGGTCACACCAACCAAAAGGGAGTGTGTAGCTTAACCTCACACCCGTCACATCAAGCAAAAGGGAGTGTGTAGCTTAACCTCACACCGGTCACACCAACTAAAAGGGAGTGTGTAGCTTAACCTCACACCGGTCACACCAACCAAAAGGGAGTGTGTAGCTTAACCTCACACCGGTCACACCAACCAAAAGGAAGTGTGTAGCTTAACCTCACACCCGTCACACCAACCAAAAGGGAGTGTGTAGCTTAACCTCACACCGGTCACACCAACCAAAAGGGAGTGTGTAGCTTACCCTCACACCCGTCACACCAACCAAAAGGGAGTGTGTAGCTTAACCTCACACCGGTCACACCAACCAAAAGGGAGTGTGTAGCTTACCCTCACACCCGTCACACCAACCAAAAGGGAGTGTGTAGCTTAACCTCACACCGGTCACACCAACCAAAAGGGAGTGTGTAGCTTAACCTCACACCCGTCATACCAACCAAAAGGGAGTGTGTAGCTTAACCTCACACCGGTCACACCAACCAAAAGGGAGTGTGTAGCTTACCCTCACACCCGTCACACCAACCAAAAGGGAGTGTGTAGCTTAACCTCACACCGGTCACACCAACCAAAAGGAAGTGTGTAGCTTACCCTCACACCGGTCACACCAACCAAAAGGGAGTGCGTAGCTTAACCTCACACCGGTCACACCAACCAAAAGGAGTGTGTAGCTTAACCTCACACCGGTCACACCAACCAAAAGGGAGTGTGTAGCTTATCATCACACCCGTCACACCAACCAAAAGGGAGTGTGTAGCTTACCCTCACACCCGTCACACCAACCAAAAGGGAGTGTGTAGCTTACCCTCACACCCGTCACACCAACCAAAAGGGAGTGTGTAGCTTACCCTCACACCCGTCACACCAACCAAAAGGGAGTGTGTAGCTTACCCTCACACCCGTCACACCAACCAAAAGGGAGTGTGTAGCTTACCCTCACACCCGTCACACCAACCAAAAGGGAGTGTGTAGCTTAACCTCACACCGGTCACACCAACCAAAAGGGAGTGTGTAGCTTATCCTCACACCGGTCACACCAACCAAAAGGAAGTGTGTAGCTTATCATCACACCCGTCACACCAACCAAAAGGGAGTGTGTAGCTTACCCTCACACCCGTCACACCAACCAAAAGGAGTGTGTAGCTTAAACCTCACACGGTCACACCAACCAAAAGGGAGTGTGTAGCTTACCCTCACACCCGTCACACCAACCAAAAGGAAGTGTGTAGCTTACCCTCACACCGGTCACACCAACCAAAAGGAAGTGTGTAGCTTAACCTCACACCCGTCACACCAACCAAAAGGGAGTGTGTAGCTTAACCTCACACCGGTCACATCAAACAAAAGGGAGTGTGTAGCTTAACCTCACACCGGTCACACCAACCAAAAGGGAGTGTGTAGCTTAACCTCACACCCGTCACACCAACCAAAACGAAGTGTGTAGCTTAACCTCACACCGGTCACACCAACCAAAAGGGGCTGTGTAGCTTAACCTCACACCGGTCACATCAACCAAAAGGGAGTGTGTAGCTTAACCTCAAACAGGCCACCCCCAAGCCATAAAGGAGTATATAATTTACCCTCAAACAGGTCACACCAAGCCAAAAGGAGTATGTAGTTTCACAATCGACTGCTTTAAATCCTGTAACCTCTTTATTGATATCGAAATCTCCGTTGCGGAAACAATTTAGGTCATTTTCCTATTTCTTGGAAACTGTCATATGACCACACCGTATTGCTGGTACAACACACATTTCATACGACAATTATCATCCTACACAGGACTTCAGAAAAAAAATCTTATAAACCAGACAGCAAGCTTAAGAATTTATGCAGAAAATATTTAAAACAGGTTAATTTATTTAATTTTTTTTCATCTAAAATTTATGTATTTCAAACAAGCGTCATATTACGAAATCACAAAAAGGAAAAATAATAATAATAAAAGATAAACAAAAATAAAAGTTTAAAAAAAGCTTCGCAAAAGGAGAGGATTTTTTTTAAGAAGAAATTATTCCTCCTCTACCTCATCGGAATTGACAATTGATTCCTCAGAAGTGCCGAATTATTAAGTTCTCGTTGACCACTAAAGGTGACTGTGCAAAGGTCAACAATACAACATACAATTGATCACAATTTTACCAGTGAAATATCAAAATTATCCTGTCTATAAAAGTGTTTTTTCCACCTCTTGCTGATTTGACTAATCAAGTTCAAAATCAGACAGAAGAAAATAATGATGATAGCGAATAGAATGAACTTACTGTTACATGAGTGATGGTATTCTATCATCAGGACCAGAAAGTAAGCCGTGTACATGTCAGGACTTTTCCTCACTAGGTCTACTAGACACGCCATTTTGGATTGAGCGCTCAACGCGTAGTAATCTAGGTTGTTTTGACGGGACTTTTATCAAATATTTTTAAGAATATAAACGTGAATACATATTTTGATGAATCAATTTATTGAAATATATTTTGAACTTGTTTTTATAGTTTTGTGGATTTGTTTGTAGTTTGAACTATATTTTGTCGCGTAGGATTGTGTAGACGTCGCAATAAGTCCTGTACACACAGGAAAGGTTTTTCGTTTAAAAAATGTAATAAACATAATATCTTACAGTGCCTTCAGAAATACTGATTATATTTCACTCGTATGGAGGATATTTAAGTATTATCAATTCACGTGCCACGCATTCGTGAAAATGTTAAAGTTATATCCACACTAGTAAAAAATAATTGATATTACTGAAGACACTGTTAGATACCCTCTGTATCTTTTTCAATTGTTTAAGAGGTACTCGGTTGGCAAATTGAAGTTTGAAATCCAATGAATTATATTCAATTTCTTGAATTGGCTATTAATTTCATCATCATTAAATTTTGATATTTTGATATTAAAATATAATCAATGAATGAAATTGAAATGAAATACATTTCAAGAAAGCATCATACAGTGGAACCTCTATAAACCGAACATGCACGGGACATGGATATTTGTTCGGTTTACAGAGGGTTCGGTTTTGAGAAGTTGATCGAAATGACCCGGTCGAATTCCGGATATAATTGACCCGACGATGTTTTGTTACTAGATGGTAAAACCGGCACTAAGCTCACTGTACGTACGTTGACATTTTTTTTTTTTTTTTGAAGAATATGAATATCATGGAAGTAAATCAATGCATATATTGCAGATTATTAATAAATGAAAATGACTATAACCATAGTTATATACAGTATTTGTACATGTAACTGCATTTCACGATCGACCTACATTCTGTTACGTACGACTGAAGCTTCGCCATGTGGTGGGGCCCGATGAGGGGTACATGTATTTGACACATTATAATAAAGAACAAACACGTAAAACATATGTATTTTCAATCTCAAATAAACACATACAACAAACTTGTGCATTTGCTTTCATTATGAAACGCATTGGAAAGAAAAGTCAAGTTCTTTGAAATAAAATATTTTACGTCTTACGATACTGTACACACTTATATTCTACACAATGTAGTTAATCCAAGAATGAATGTAGTGTGTGAAGATGTGTTGTTTCAATATTAATTACAATCGATCAGTCGATACCGGTCGTATCCCGACATCGGTATAAAAACAAATAGGACACTGGCTTCCTTTCAGTGTGTATATTTCTGACCCTGTAAAAACACCCACTTTGGGCCTCATTTATATTAAATGCGAAACTCCGGCTTTCTATAGCTCTACTTGAACAATCCGCCATGCTTCAATGAAGTGTGGTATTGTTTCATAATTATCGTGTTGATTATACCATATACACTATCATCATAATACCCCTCGGGGTATGTATTGGATACCTTACAAATCACCTATATGTATACGCTGGTCACGACACATAATTAGTAGGCTTAACACAATACCCGTCACAGGTGTTGTTTCACGGTTGACCGACCGGACCCTGTGGCATGATCGCTCAGGTAAGGCCGGTTTTCAGAAGTAATTTTTCGTATATTTTAACAGGGACCGGACACAAAATTGGTCCGGTGTTCGGAATTCAGAGGGTTCGGTATTTGGAAGTTTTTTAATACTATGATAAAGAAGGAACCATTCCGTACATTGCCAATTCGTTCGGTATTCAGAGGTGTTCGGTTTTCGGAAGTTGCACTGTAATAGTTTTTTGTAAAAGTATAGTCTGTTCCTCTGAATTAATCATTGAACAAAGACGAGACACCAAATATTCACTCATAAAAATTACCAGGTCACTGTATAAAGTTATTTCATATGGAACACCATGTTTTTCATCTTAATTTCTACCCCTGAAAAGTATCTTTCCTACAATATTGAAGTCCTGACCTGTCGTTGCCCTTACCGGCCCCTGTTTGTACAAATTGAACAATTCCAAAACGGCCAGTTGTATGTTTTGAGGGGACAACTGGTCATAAGGAACGTCACCTGCAGGATGACGGCAAACCTTGGGAACGTAATATTAACCGGCCTACCACTCACAAATGCTCGTCTTGCTTTCTTATAACAATGTCCATATACAATTTAACCCTCAGATAGGCTGTTGCATTTAGTATAAAGGAAGTGTCACAGAAAATAATTCGTGCCTACCTTCTCAGGTACCGGAGAAGAAAGTTCCTAAAACGTTATCTTATCTGTGGGGTCGTTGCGGCACGATCCATGGCTCACTTCTCTGTTCTGTATGAAGGCCGATACGGACCGGTCAATTTTAAACACAGTATACGCATACCGGCCACGTCGGGCTTCTGTGCACATCTAATTTCTTTGTAGTTAAATATCAACCATGGTTCACATTCGAATACTTTTATTGTTTAAGTTTACCGCGTACCACTTTTGCATGGTGATCATTCGACTACTGTTATCGTTAAAAGTGTATCCCATTTTCCTTTTGAGCGTTACAATGTTAGCATAATGAGAGGGGAAAATGCATAATAACATCTTTAATGATATTCGCCGGGCAATTGATACATTTTCATGCTAATTGTGGCTGGCCTATCGTACACATTTCAAACAAAGCGTACTGAGAAACATTTTGTGTCCACATGTAACTACGAAAGTGGATAAAAGAGTATCGGCCAGTTTGGGCATGATTCAGATCCATCTTCTTTAATTGTCAAAGTGTACCGCGATACATTTTTTCGTGGTACACATTTAACTACTGTTGCTGTTAAAAGTGTCCCCAAAGTTACACTTTTGTGGTATATATTAAACTACAAAATTAGATTAAATGGTAATTGTCGGTTGTGGCTATGATATATAATTAAACTGTGGTAGTTAAAAGTGTAAGGTGTTACATTTTTGTGACGTACACATTTAACTGTGCTTTATGTTTTAACAGGTCTGAAAATAAATGCGTGCTTTGGCTGTCCTACCGCTCTTTACACACCACAATTGACAGCAAAAGTAGTCAAATCTGTACCTAGAAAACACTGTGATTTTTAACAGCTAAAGTGAAATGTGGCTAACATTTAACTACAAAGTATAGTAATGTGTACCATTGACCTAAATCGTCGATATAGTTTTAAGTATAACAGTGCTTAGAAATGACCGGCCGGTATCAGCTTTCGTAGGTCTGTGGTACCGTGTGCACTATGTTTACTGTGGGAATTTTCGAACCTGTTGCGAATGTTCAGGTAAACAAAACTGCATTTTTGGTGTCTTTAAGGAGATGACACATCCTTATCAAGCAATTGTTATGCTTCCCGATTTGTTGTGTTTAGCATAATTCTCACAGAAATTTAGGGGGTGATTTCCGGATAATGGTATATGGAATTTGGTTTGTTTTTATTTAACGTCCTATTAACAGCCAGGGTCATTTAAGGACGTGCCAGGTTTTGGAGGTGGAGGGCTAGTGTTAAAGTGTCGGGACACCTTAACCACTCGGCCACCGCGGCCCCTTTATATATAGAATACTAGTGCTGATCACAATTTGAAGAAGGTATCATATATATTACCAGTAATAAGTTGAGACATACACTTGGTATAAAGAATCTTCAATCTTAATATTTTACTTCAATTCGACTGAAACTCTGTTGTGTGGGATAATATAATAGCCTGTGTATGCGTCTTTCTTTTTATAATATTCGAAATGAAGTTTGTAGATGCCCGTATCAAATTTAACTGTTCAAACAGAACTTATAAGTAAATTCAGTTGCATAAACATGTAAGCACAGTTTGAATAATTATTCACGTAGATTATGATTAAAACTACCATGACTAATATGAAAACCTATGATGTTACTGTCACGCACGCATATATGTTTACGTTTTATTTATAGTCTTATGTGTGTCGTTATGTCACGTGGTGTGTATGTGAGTAAGCAAGAGTGTGAAAGACAGAGCGTTCAGGTGAGAACGAACGTGGAATTGGTATTGTCCACTTGTCGGGTAGTTTTATACCCTTTTTCCACCAGGAATTTATGCATGTGGGAAGCCTAGACAGCAGACTGGGGTAAGTATTCTCTCTATCATCTATGATTTGTTTTGGAATGGTTATTTTAATGCCATATTTATTGTGCCCCTGTTACCGGTCAAGCCATCTATCTATCGATGCGGTCCAGTCATGCGTAACTATTTGTTGTTATCGAAGACAGGTGTTAACATGCATGTAACGTTGAAATTATAAAGTATAACTAAGAATATTTATAGTATACTTATTATCAGACTATGTATATGTACGTTCATTGTTAAAATTATGTCAATTTCACTTATTAACCGTAGTTTTGTTCGGGTAGAAGTTGTATGGAAGCCCGGAGTTGTAATTATGTGTGTATTGGATAGCGTGGATGCGCGCAGGTGTAAAATCTACGGAAGCCCGTAGATAGCGAACGGCGTATGATTGTGTTATAATGCAAATTGTGTTAAAGCAGTTATTTATGCAGATTTTGGACACGCATCTTAGATTATAATATGTTAGCAACATAATTTAGGATGAATTATTGTAAATATTGGTAACTATTTAGGAATAAATTGTCTATGTAGTAGTTAGCAAATCCTAGACATTAATGTTGTGTATGGAAGAATGAGTGTTAATTCAATATGTTGTACGTTTATAGCTTCACATGATGGGCAGGCAACAAGAACTACTTCTGTAAGCCGGCAAGAAAAGACATGACACCTCATCTTTATAAAGTCAGCACCAGGACCGACCAAACAGATTATAGAATCTTCAGGGTCAAGGTCAGCTGTGTAAAGACGGCAGTCTACAGGCAGGCATGAAGAGTACGCCAGTTGTCATTGGAGAAAGATAGCCTAGGATTGGAGGAACTCTGTATGACGTACCAGACACAGACAGGTATCTGGGTACATACACTTTGCTCAGAGCAAGGTTACTTTGAGGAGAATTGGAGTAAATTCTCAGGTTCTTGGAACCATACCTATTTAGCGACAGGTACAGAGATACTGTACACGCTGTATGTTCGGCATTGGACTACACTGAGACGTGGTGCTCCCCATTTGTGAAGAGACTTTAGTTATCTGTAGAACATTATCGCATGAAAGGTAGTGAGAGTGATCGTGAGTGTGAATACAACTAGGTATCTATTAAGTTTGTGTGTGTAAATAAATTTGTATATATGTATTTTCTCTTTGTTCTGGTTTTTTCTGCATCTATTTGCTGAATGCTTGACTGAGGCTCGTCCTGCGTTACAAAATTGGTGGCAGCGGTGGGATGACCAACGTGAAGCATTTGTGAATAGAATACGGAAAATTTACCGGTCAGAGTTATGCTAGGTTAGATTGCTTGACAGATATTTCCCTTTGTCCTGTCTTTGCTGTATCTTCTTGAGCCTGGATGAACCTGGAGATATTACAAAGATTTACAGGTATGTAACCTATAGGTTTGAGCCAACTGTCATTGGTATGACACAGAAGGACAAGGTATGTATATTTCATTCTTGTGTAGTTAAGATTTGGTGTTTCAGTGTATTATTGTTGTGTTGTGCTATATTTATTACAGCCATGTCGAAACTCCATGATCTCATTGGTTTGGGAAAGGAAATGGGATATGAAGGAACACAGCTGCAGGAGTTCATACGAGAGGAACAGGCTAAGGAAAGGGAGGATCGGGAAAAAGAGAGAGAGGAAAGAAAAGCAGCAAGAGAAGCGGAATTTGCTCTAAAGATGGAGGCAGAGAAGAAAGCTATGCTTGCTGAACAGGCAAAGATAGAAGCGGAGCGAGAGGCCAGAGCGAAAAGAGAAGCAGAGGATAAGGTGAAATTGTTAGCAGAAGAAGCAAGAATAGAAGCGGAGCGTGAGGTAAGAGCTGAAGAGAAGGCACAAAAGGAACATTTACGCAAGATGGAACTTATCCAAGCTGGGATGGTGACCCCAGAACAGCCAAGCCCTGCTACTTATAGAGAGCCACCTATGCAGAGAGGTCCTAAGTTACCGGCTTTTGATGAAAGTAAAGATAACATGGACGCTTACATACATAGGTTTGAGAGATACGCTACAGCTCAGCATTGGAAGAGGGATGACTGGGGAGCGAATCTAAGCGCGCTATTGAAAGGAAAGGCTTTAGACGTTTTTTCACGATTACCAGTTCAGCAGTCTTTAGATTTTGAGGAACTTAAGAAGGCCCTTCTAAAAAGATTTGACCTGACTGATGAGGGTTTTAGGAAGAAGTTTCGGACAGCGAGACCAGAAGGAGGTGAAACCTTTTCACAGTTTGCTATACGTATTGACAACTACCTGCAAAGATGGATAGAGCTTACCAAAACGGAAAAAACCTACGCAGGATTCAAGGATTTGATACTTAGAGACCAAATTCTCTATTGCTGTAACCAGGATCTGTTACTTTTCCTGAAGGAGAGAATTCCATCGTCCACTGAAGAGATGGCTAGACTTGCAGACCAGTTTGTTCAAGCAAGAGGAACACGAGCCAATGTATTGACATCCAAAGGACACGGACAGAAAGTAGGACACAAGACACCATCTACTGGACCCTCTTCCTTTGGAAACACTTCCACAGAAACTTCAACTTCAGCGACCAAACCATCCGGAGGAAGTTACAGGGACAAACAGTGTTTTTATTGTAAAAAGTTGGGACATATCGAGAGAGATTGCCGAAAGAAGAAAGCTGGAGAGAATCGAGTAGCATCCATAACCCGATCTCCACTGAGTTGCCATGAGATAAGTAGGAAGCACCAACAGAAAATATCTTCAAAGACACATGGGAGTACGGTACAGGATGACAGCAACACACAGACGTTGAGCCTGGCCTGTAATATGAAAGTACCTGGAGCAGATGTTATGCCTGTTGTCTTTGGTCGAGTGGAAGGGAAGATGGCGACCGTTCTCAGAGATTCAGGATGTGATGGGATAGGAGTGAAAAGAAGTCTAGTGGATCCAGACAAGATTTCTAACCAAGTCAAGACTTATTATTTGGCAGACGGTTCTTTGATCACATGTCCTCTTGTTCATTTGGATGTTGACACACCTTACTTCAAGGGGTATACAGAAGCCTTTGTATTAGATTCGCCACTTTATGACGTGATAATTGGTAACGTGAAGGAAGCCCTTCCCGTGAGTCAACCAGATCAGAATTGGAAGATGGTGGAGTCTGCACAAGCGGTTGAGACGAGGGCACAAGTGTCGAAGAAACAAAGACCTTACAAATCTCTTAAAGTTCCAGAATGTATCCGAGACATTGGTAGTGTTGAGGAGCTGAAAGAAGAACAACAGAATGATGCGACTTTGGAAAAGTTTAGGAAGTTGGCACTGAAAGGAGAGTCCTATGTACGAGATGACGGGGGAAGATCAATAATCTTTTACCACAAAGATTTGATGTACCGGGAATTTCAAAGTCCACGAGTAGCTAATGGAAAGGTCTTCAGACAGTTGATAGTGCCAGAGAAGTATCGCCAGACAGTAATGAAACTTGCTCACGAGGCCATCATGTCGGGACACTTAGCAGCAAAGCGAACGTCAAGTCGAGTGCTTTCGGAATTCTTTTGGCCAGGGATCCAAGGTGACGTGACTCGATTCTGCCGTTCTTGTGATGTGTGCCAGCGCACTTTCCCGAAAGGACGAGTACCCAAGGCACCTTTAGGGAGTATGCCATTAATCGACACTCCGTTTAAGCGGATAGCAGTTGACCTTGTTGGACCTCTGGAACCTGCTACGGATAGAGGGAACAGGTATATACTGACGGTTGTCGACTATGCCACTAGATACCCAGAGGCGGTAGCGCTTAAAGGGATTGAAACCGAAAGGGTTGCTGAGGCGCTTGTAGAGATATTTAGTCGGGTTGGAGTACCAATGGAGATGCTTACAGACCAAGGTGCACAGTTCACGTCGAATTTGATGAAAGAGATAAGCAGACTGTTGTCGATTCGCCAATTAACAACGACGCCCTACCACCCGCAGTGCAATGGTCTAGTAGAGCGCTTCAATGGCACCTTGAAGCAGATGCTGAGGAAGATGAGCGCAGAGAGACCCAAGGATTGGGACCGATACCTAAACTCCCTCCTGTTTGCTTATCGAGAGGTACCACAGGAGAGTCTTGGTTTTTCACCTTTCGAAATGCTGTATGGCAGAGCCGTTCGAGGTCCCATGATGATATTGAAAGAGCTACTGACCAAGGAAATACCAGATGACGAAATAAAGACTACCTACCAGTATGTCATCGACTTAAAAGAGAAGATGGAAGAGACTTGCCAGATCGCCATGGAACATTTGAAGGATGCCAAAGTTGTACAGAGGAGACATTTTAATAGAAGGGCAAAGTCGAGAGAGTTAAAAGCAGGAGACAAAGTACTAGTTCTGTTACCCACAAAAGCCAACAAACTGCTTATGCAGTGGAGAGGACCATTTGAAGTCATTGAGAAAGTAGGAGCATTCGATTATCGGATTAACCAAGATGGCAAGACAAAGACGTTACACATCAACCTTCTGAAGAAGTATTTGGAAGCTGAGAGAAACATCGCTGGGGAGGTTGGTGGAATCCTTGCCTGTGTTATGACGACAGTTATTTCAGAGGAGCAGGACCAGGAGGATGACATAGAGTTTACTAGTAAACTAGAGGTTCTACCAAGTAACCGGGGAAAGGAGAACGTTGAGGATGTGGAAATCTCTGCAGAGTTGACGGATCAGCAAAGAGATGAATCAAAGAGTCTCATGGATGGATACCGGGATGTTTTGACGGATCTTCCAGGAAAGACAAACTTAGCTGTCCACGTGATCAACACTTCCACAACAGAACCGGTTCATGTTAAACCATACCCTTTGCCATTCAATACGAAGGAAACAATCAGAGAAGAGGTAGAGAAGATGCTTGAAATGGATATAATTGAACCGTCTATTTCCCCATATTCTGCACCTGTTGTTTTGATCAAAAAGAAGGATGGAACAAACCGTTTCTGTATCGATTTCCGGAGATTGAACCAAGTCACAATTTTCGACGCGGAACCTATGCCAAATACTGAAGAAATTTTCGCTAGAGTTTCTAGTGCCAAGTTTTTCTCCAAGCTGGATTTAAGCAAAGGCTATTGGCAAGTTCCACTCTCTACAGAAGCAAAACCTATGACAGCATTTTCAACTCCACAAGGACTATTTCAATTCAGAATGATGCCATTTGGATTGATGAACGCGCCAGCAACGTTCAGTCGGTTGATGCGAAAGCTATTACGTGGGATGGAGCATATCGATAATTTTATCGACGATATCCTTATCTATACAGATACCTGGGAGGAACATATGGACATTCTGCAAGAACTCTTCAAGCGTCTACGTGAGGCGGGACTTACTGCAAGACCAAGTAAATGCGCCATAGGATTCGGGAGTTTACCTTGCCTAGGACACATTGTGGGAAATGGCAGGTTACAACTTGAGGAATCTAAAGTAGCGGCCATTGAAAATGCCCCTCGACCAATCACAAAGAAACAGGTACGATCATTCTTAGGATTGGCGGGATTTTACAGACGATTTATCGCAAATTTTGCCGCGATTGCTGTTCCCTTAACAGACCTAACTAAGAAAGGGAATTCTACTCAGGTCAAATGGGAAACGAGTCATGAGATGGCTTATACGACTCTCAAAAGGTTGCTGACGGCAAAACCTGTTTTGAAGTTACCCGATCTGGACCAAGAGTTCATCCTACGCACTGACGCCTCTAACACAGGGTTGGGTGCTGTTCTTCTTCAAGAAGAAAACGGACAGAAGATGCCGGTGGCATATGCAAGTCGAAAGCTTCTACCGAGGGAGAAGAATTATGCCATCGTAGAAAAGGAATGTTTAGCAATAGTATGGGCAGTGCAAAAGTTCGAGCCATACATTTATGGAAAGGAATTTATTCTAGAGACAGACCATCAGCCTCTCACCTATTTGCACCGATCAAAGACAGCCAATGCCAGACTGATGCGCTGGGCACTTCTCCTGCAACCATACCGACTCAGAATTCGATCCATCAAAGGTAAAGACAATGTGGGAGCGGACTACCTCAGCAGAATTTAGGAACATATATGGTTCGTGATTTGGACTGAAACTGTGACCATTTTCTTAGGGAACGGGGGGATAATGTCACGCACGCATATATGTTTACGTTTTATTTATAGTCTTATGTGTGTCGTTATGTCACGTGGTGTGTATGTGAGTAAGCAAGAGGGGGAAAGACAGAGCGTTCAGGTGAGAACGAACGTGGAATTGGTATTGTCCACTTGTCGGGTAGTTTTATACCCTTTTTCCACCAGGAATTTTTGCATGTGGGAAGCCTAGACAGCAGACTGGGGTAAGTATTCTCTCTATCATCTATGATTTGTTTTGGAATGGTTATTTTAATGCCATATTTATTGTGCCCCTGTTACCGGTCAAGCCATCTATCTATCGATGCGGTCCAGTCATGCGTAACTATTTGTTGTTATCGAAGACAGGTGTTAACATGCATGTAACGTTGAAATTATAAAGTATAACTAAGAATATTTATAGTATACTTATTATCAGACTATGTATATGTACGTTCATTGTTAAAATTATGTCAATTTCACTTATTAACCGTAGTTTTGTTCGGGTAGAAGTTGTATGGAAGCCCGGAGTTGTAATTATGTGTGTATTGGATAGCGTGGATGCGCGCAGGTGTAAAATCTACGGAAGCCCGTAGATAGCGAACGGCGTATGATTGTGTTATAATGCAAATTGTGTTAAAGCAGTTATTTATGCAGATTTTGGACACGCATCTTAGATTATAATATGTTAGCAACATAATTTAGGATGAATTATTGTAAATATTGGTAACTATTTAGGAATAAATTGTCTATGTAGTAGTTAGCAAATCCTAGACATTAATGTTGTGTATGGAAGAATGAGTGTTAATTCAATATGTTGTACGTTTATAGCTTCACATGATGGGCAGGCAACAAGAACTACTTCTGTAAGCCGGCAAGAAAAGACATGACACCTCATCTTTATAAAGTCAGCACCAGGACCGACCAAACAGATTATAGAATCTTCAGGGTCAAGGTCAGCTGTGTAAAGACGGCAGTCTACAGGCAGGCATGAAGAGTACGCCAGTTGTCATTGGAGAAAGATAGCCTAGGATTGGAGGAACTCTGTATGACGTACCAGACACAGACAGGTATCTGGGTACATACACTTTGCTCAGAGCAAGGTTACTTTGAGGAGAATTGGAGTAAATTCTCAGGTTCTTGGAACCATACCTATTTAGCGACAGGTACAGAGATACTGTACACGCTGTATGTTCGGCATTGGACTACACTGAGACGTGGTGCTCCCCATTTGTGAAGAGACTTTAGTTATCTGTAGAACATTATCGCATGAAAGGTAGTGAGAGTGATCGTGAGTGTGAATACAACTAGGTATCTATTAAGTTTGTGTGTGTAAATAAATTTGTATATATGTATTTTCTCTTTGTTCTGGTTTTTTCTGCATCTATTTGTTGAATGCTTGACTGAGGCTCGTCCTGCGTTACAGTTACTGCGCGTTAAATAACGTACCTTCTTGAGCCTGGTTACCATCATATTTGATCATACCCTAAATAGTATGATACATATATGTGTGTTCAGATAAGTATTCTGCAACATATAAATACAACGATATACTTGTAGTTTATCAACCATACTTTACTACACAGTACTACCGTGCTCTATTAACTTTATAAGACTCTGCAACGCAGTCATCGTTACATTAACGATATCGTGCGCTACTAGTCTAAACGCTGACATACTTTATAAACTTGATAAGATTCTATAACTGTCACATAAATATTCCCTTACTTTAGCACACGATGCCGTACTCTATTAATCTGAAGTTTAAGGGTTGAGAAAGTCAGCCAAACGCGCTGAATATGTAAGGTTGTTGAACCCGGGAAGTAATTTTGGTGCTCTTCTTTGCACATTTTCAATCATCTCAATACATTTTACTCTCTCCGGATTCCATACGCCCGCAACGTATTCAAAATGAGGTCGAACTAACGGTTTGAAAAACACTTTAAATTTGAAAATTGACAACAAGCAAACAATTATTCTAAATATATAGTTATGTTCGCCTTTACCATTAAATGGATGTGAGTTTTGAAGTTCAGGTCCTCATCTAGTATCACACCGATATCCTTTTCATTTAAAATGCTTTGTGGGGTTTTCTTTTTTCTCCTGATCCAAACATGCAATACGTTTTAATTTCCGTTCACAGAAAGGACTTTATTTTTGATCGGAAGAAAGTTCAGTAATTAAAAAAAATAAATCTTTTACCTAATGTGAAGTTTGTCCAAATAATTCAGTCATGCACACTATCATGCATAGTCCTCAAGTACATTGAACTGAACAACAAACACATCATCAGTTCTTGTCAATCTCTGTCCAATCATAAAATACCTTCTGCGAGTACCGGACCAATCAATGAAGTCTAGATGCTAATTTTCATCCAATCTGGTTACTTGAATAGAGAAATGCCCTTAGTCTTATATTATGTCTCCATTTTTCACGTCATAAACTGCATAAAATGCAAACAGGAGTTCTGCTTGAAATCGGGCCTCCAGCAACATCAAATAAACCTGCAGATGTGCGAAGAAAAACAAAATCATTTCTCCGTATCACTCCTCATTTTATTTTATTTTTTCATATTTTTATTTTATTTTTTTTATTTTTTTTTCATATTGAATAAAATTTCAATCTGATGTGTTTATCATGCAACATTATACAATTATTGCATGTTGTGGAGGTGTACACGAGACTATACGGACCTGGTCAAGGGTTTGTTCATCGAGGCCGGAGGTCGAGGTAAACAAACTCTTGACCAGGTCCGTATAATCTCTTGTACACCGAACACAAAAGGCAATAACTGTTTTGTAATATGGCCAACTAAAATGAATAAAACAATCCAAAGGCTCGATCCAGTCCAAATCATGTTGGCTAAATTTTTCAATGTCGGCATACAGACTGACCTTTGGAACTTAAATATGGCCGGAGAAGTCTTGTTGCACCTGAAGTATTTTTCCGGTTGTTTAACAATTCTTTTTCCTTCAAAATATCTTGTAATTCCTCTTCGTTTATTGTAGCGAAACATTGTTGGAGTATCTCGTCTGCAATATTGTAAACAAAGCGATGCCGAACAATCGTTTGTTTCCAGCATTCTGATTGGCTGTTGTCCAAAGTAACACGTTGCGTTACTGGAGGCAAAGATTACCGACCTGTTCGTGCTATAAACAGCACGAACAGGTCGGCAATACCTCGGGCATCTGAACTATTTTTAGCACGGACAGGTCTACTCACTCACTTGTGAGGGAAACAGGAAATTGGCCAATGAAAATTAAGGAAACACTCCAGCCATATTACAATCTCCAAAGCATCTCGCACAAATATAACTTTCAAAAAATTGTAATATTGTATTTTTCCAGTTACACCTCACCCCAAAAGGTCTTTTTGCTCCTTTTTTGAAAATAGCAATTTAATTTTCAACCTTCAATGTTAAGTGTAACTTCCATTCTGACAAGGATTTATTAAAGATGTCTGCCAAGGGTTTGGTTATGTTAAATCGTAGCTCTTTTAAAACTCGCCTGGCTGACTCACAGCTGGTGATCATGATTGAAGTATCAAAATATCATACGGTGTGTGTATGTATGTATGTATGTATGTATGTATGTATGTATATGCGAAATCAATGTACGAGATGCAATCAAGTGAATGACGTAATAATTAAATATGTATATATGGTGAGTGAAATTATTTAGGAAGTAATGAATCCATGGCATTAACCCTGGCAGTGGGTACATGTTTGTATTGTGTAATGTATTATGTAACGACGGAGTGCATATATGTGTGTATGAATGTGTGTAATACATTGAATGAAAATAAAGGAATGAAATGTGTAAATGAATGGATACTGAATCCAGGGCCTCAACCCTGGCAGAAGTCCAAATTGTTAAATGTTCTGGGGCAATAAAATTTCTTGTATCTAAAAAAAAAAAAAAAAAAAAAACTCGCCTGGGTTTTCTTACTTCTCGTAATAATAAATAACAAATTTCTGAATATTTCATGTATCTAGTCCTACCTTTCTCTCTAAGATAGAGGACATGTATATTATTGATTCTCCACGTCCCTGTAAGGAAGAGGACATGTATATTATTGATTCGCCACGTCCCTGTAAGGAAAAGGACATGTATATTATTGACTCTCCACGTCCTTGTAAGATAGCAGACATGAATATCATTTGTTCTCCACGTCAAAGTAAGATAAAATACATTTATTCTCTACGTCTTTGTCTTTGCATATATTTGTGAATATGAGGGTGAGCATGTATGTGTAGGTCTTTCTGGAATGATAAAGAACAAAATAAACGCCCAAGATTTTCGGTGTTAGAGGATTATCGCCCTTAGACTGAGCGATCAGTTTATTCCGGACTTTATTAGTGTGCCGTTTTGGCTACTAGGAGATGTCAGATAACATCCGGCTTATTCACTTAAGACTCGTAGGTATGTCGTACTAATTGTTATGTAGGAGTGGAAAACCGGGGTTCGAACCAGGGACCTCCGAACACTAGCCGTATGCTCTACCGATTGAGCTACCTTGTCGCCGATGATCGACCCGGTCCAGTTTCGCTACATATACACTTAAAATACTTTGTAATGAATTAACCAAATTTAATGTGTCTGTCTTCTATGGGATAACATGATACCCACGCTATAATTTTTTTTTTTTTTTTTGAATTTTGCATTTCAAAAGAAAGTACGTGTCAATTCTGAACCGAATCAGTCTAACATCCAAACGAATTCAAACGTTATATACACATTACAACATAGCCTTGTTTGGTGAGAGAATATAGTAAAAAGATAATAATTTTAAAATATGTAAGTGTGTTAATAGGTCCCTCTTGTTATGCCACGCTATTCATGATCATACAACTACGCCGTCGTGTTGTCTTTTTACTTAAAAATTTTAAGTTTTGCTCACCAAAAGCTTCTTGAATAAAAAATTAAAGATCGTTTGATAAAATTTTATCTGAAATGAAATCTCTTTCAAAATGGTATATATATTCTTATGTTAATCATACGTTTCAATTTATAAAATCAACAAAATTGCAAAGATAAAGCACATT
Source organism: Pecten maximus (assembly GCF_902652985.1). NCBI lineage: Eukaryota > Metazoa > Mollusca > Bivalvia > Pectinida > Pectinidae > Pecten > Pecten maximus. Next base: position 2,423 of record NW_022979701.1, on the reverse strand, counting down.
GTGCTTAATATTCTTTTTTAAGCCTTGCGGCTCATAAGTGGTACAGCATACATGTACTACACTATCAAATACTGTAATCTATTATATAAAGGTATCTGAACATTATATATGATGTACGGGAGTACTAATTTTGACCAATGAATTATTAAGCACGATATCTAAAACTGACTGACTGGTGGAGAGCTGCAAGCAACAATATGAGTAAAGGGGCCGCAGTGGCCGAGTGGTTAGGATGTCCCGACACTTTAACACTAGCCCTCCACCTCTGGGTTGCGAGTTCGAAACCTACGTGGGGCAGTTGCCAGGTACTGACCGTAGACCGGTGCTTTTTTTCTCCGGGTACTCCGGCTTTCCTCCACCTCCAAAACCTGGCACGTCCTTAAATGACCCTGGCTGTTAATAGGACGTTAAACAAAAACAAACCAAACGAAATGTACAGGAGTACTAATTTTGACCAATAAATTATTAAGCAAAACAAACCAAACCAAATGTACAGGAGTACTAATTTTGACCAATAAATTATTAAGCACGATATCTAAAACTGACTGACTGGTGGAGAGCTGCAAGCAACAATATGAGTACTATAAATGTAATGGAGTGAGCTCACGCCAAGCTGCTACACACACAAAAAAATGTAAAATTTAAACTTTTTTACAACAATTGCGAAACAAATTATACCAGCTTACATGAATCACGCTTGATGGCCCTGACGGAAGTGAAACTAAACATATAGTTCAGGTTCTTCTACATTAATCAATATTCCCAAATCCCCAAAAAAATAAAATTTAATTACATACATAGGTTTTATATTTGAACTGATTTTCTCCGATTTCCTTCTGAATTTCTATACAACCATCCATCACTAACTAGTCCTTGAAGAAGGAAATAGCTGTATGATGTAGTTTTATTTATTTATATATTTGAATATACACTACACAAAAGCCACCCGAATGAAATTGAAATGGATAAATGTATGAAGAGCTCTTTAACTCTATTTCATAACTACATAAATATCAAAGCCCTCAATGTTTAAAGTAAATGTCAACATAGATATGCAAGAATAAAAACATACTTTATTTGTAAAGATATAAAGATGTGATCTGAAAAATATGGGGAAAATCTATTTTTTACAGTTGTATAATATTTATTTATTGATCATAATATTTATTGATCTATTATCTATTCATTTATTTATTGTAGAGTATCTGTCACTTAATTGATATATGAAGTTATTTTTCCCTTTTTTGTGTGTTGTACAGTCATTTTACTTGCTATAATGCTATAAATGCTATAATGATCACAGGTCGAAGGTGGTGAGGACGTTACTGACAACTGTGACGTCATAGGGCTTGGTTTTCAATGTACTGGCCATTTGGTGATCTGTCACGGTTCTGTAGTGTATAACCCTGATATATCAAACCTGATACCATGATAAGTGTCCTAGATTCCGATAAAATCATATGTATCCAGTTTTAAAGAGTATATATATTTCAGTCACTTTAGTTTTTCAAATGATCAGCTCATGCTAACAGTAGATATTCGTTGATTAATATAACTTTTAACGACAGTTTTAGAGAATATCTCGACATAAATTAGCCAATGTTAGCTATACACATGGATTATTCACTCGTTTAACCACCGTTTTACAAAGTACATCCACATAAAGATCTTTTTAATTTTGAAATGATCAGCTTATGTATTACATATTATAAATGCTCTGCTATTACATTCCTAGTGAAATTGTATGCAGCACTTTTTATCTCTTAATCAAAGCGGCAAAGATTCTCATTTGTGCTGTGCACGAGTAATTGAAACAAAGGGAAAAGTGCGTGATAGATAATGGCATGAAAAGGTACACAGTTTTAAAGTTTAAGTAAATGTGTATTCCAAGAAGGTTTACTGGTGATAGGAATGGGATTGACTTTGAAAAGATTATGGTTAACTTCCAATCACAGTTTTGGCACTTCAATTCATCACATTATATATATATATATATTGCCGAAGGGTATTAAACAGAAATAACGGTTATGGATTTTTCAAAAGCTTTTGATAAAGAGGACCATCAGAGACTTCTGTTTAAAGTATCATGTTTCGGCATTAATCCTAAATGCATCACCTTGATAAAAAATATCTTGAAAATAGAGGACAAAAAATACTTATCGATAATTCGGAAACCAGCACCTGTCAGGCCATGTCATGTCCCGTGACCATGCTTAGTTTTAATGTTTATCAATGATTTTCAAAAATCACTTAAAACACCAGGTTCAATTATTTGCTGATGTTACCATAATATATATATAACAATTATATCTGAAACAGGCTCCAAAACACTTACAGAAGCTGGGAAAACGAATGGGTTTATCTTTTAACCCTTACAAGTGCGATATACTAAATGTGACACGCAAAGGTAACCCAATCATATA
>NW_022979700.1:5827-26406 GCF_902652985.1 Pecten maximus | reverse complement strand
CCTATGAAGGATGCCATCTCCCCAATAAAATCAGTAACTTAACAACAAAAGTGAACAAATTTATTACCAAAGGTGGAGACCAAAATCAATTATTACAGCTTAAACATGTACCACAAGAAGTACCATGTGAACTTGCGAAAGCCGGCAATCCGAGGAACATTTTCTGTGGGCACTCTTCACCCTCAATCATCTCCAGTGGAACTGCTATACAGCACTATTTTGTATATGCGTCGTTTTGTGTATCAAAAATGAAAGAAATGGGCCGATGCCATGGCATGGATACGGAACTTAACATTGTTAGACGAGGCGGACATGCCATTAGAGAGTTCCATGAGGCACCAGTGGAACGCCCTGCACAACACATACATCAAACTGAAATGCAGTGGTAAGGAGCAACAGCTAGAGTCATTCGTAACCAACATCTACAAAACACCAAAGCGGTCAGCCCCAGCACCAACAAAGTCATCAGGTGAAAAAGAGAGTACAGTTACGAACAACACCAGGGAACTCAATATTATCGGAAGACTGAAGCATCATATTGTAGAAGCATACAAAAAATTATCTGAATATTCGACAGATAGATAGATTGGTAACCGAAAACCTGGAACAAAAGGACAAAGACAGACGACACGAAGAACTTAAAAAGGACTTAAAGAAAAAAGTGTGACGAACTGACTGTTTTAAAATCAGAACTAGCCGCAGTAAACACAAGAAATTACATTAAATGTAAAATAAGAGGAAGGAATTGCGAGGTTGAATGAAATGTTAGATGACCTGCACCAAAATAGGCTTAAAGAAAATGAAAAGTTATTATAAAACAAAGTGTGACAGTCACAAAGACAAACAAGCTAGGGAAAATGAAACAAATAAACTAGAAAAAGCAAACAATGACATGAGAAAAATAATTGATGAGCTTGCAGTAGAGCTTGAAAATAAATCAGAAGAAAATAAACAAAAATTAAATCTATTTCAAAATGACAAATACAATGAAGAAATCAGAATTGTATATATGGATTTGTTGAGGATGGGTGTATCTGTCGACAACTGTAAAAATGTCGTTCAAAGTGTTCTGAAAAATTTGTTACACCTTGATGTTGATAGACTGACCAAGAAGTCACTCGCATCTTTGATTGCAGTTGAAGCGAGTATTTTGGCTCAAGCCCAAGCAGCCAGTGTCATGCTTGAAAATAAAAACAACACCCTTCATCTAGATGGCACAAACGATTTTTTTGTAGAGTATGGTGGGTTCCAGGTGTCAACAAACACAGGTAGCTATTCTATTGGCCTCCAGGCGATGCCCAGTGGGCATGCTAGCTGTTATATGGACGCTACTAATGACACCTTTCAGGAAATGGCCGAAGCCATTTATGAAAACCCCGATGAAATTGAACATCATAAAAACAAATTAACCTTATCAGTAAAAAACATAATGACAGATCGTCACATAGTCAATAAATCTTAAAATAAAAATTATTTCAATCCACAAAGACTGAGGCTGCCAAAAGCAACGAAGAAACGAGTACTCTTCCGGAAGAAGAGATGAGCGAGTTGTGCACCGTAAATGCACTGTTTTGCGGTTTGCATATTTTACCAAATGCTTTAAAAGGTCTAAAGCAGTTTGAACAAAAGTCTGATGTTCAAATGTAGGATTCCACACAAATAATGCAGTTGGAAACAATCTCATTTATGAGGTTTGTAAGGCTTTCATTCCAACTACAGGTTGTCAAAAGTCAGGTGATGTATTGGAATTCCAATACTTTTAAAAAGAAAAGGGCATAAAAAAACCACTTGGTCACATTCTTACATAACAGATTTACTGTTCTATTTGTAGATGGAGATGCAGTGTTCTATCACCGTCAGCATATTACGGAATATCTTTCATCAGGGCGATGCATCAAAAACAACAAGCTCATCAATACTATCAAAGCGCCCATTACAGATGTCAATCTGCAATCTGAATGCAGAGCCTTGGGTATCATTGAAAAACTAATCTGTACCCTTCTCTTCAGACTACTTGAGGAAAAGAACATACACTATTTTCAGTATTTTGACATGAATGTGTTCTGGGCTCGTTTGTACGATGCTCTTTCAGCCTTTGCAAACGATGCTACACCCTTGTTAAATGGTACTCCTGTTTTTGACACTGGGATCCATGCTTGCAGAATTGACAAAGGTGAAGTATATGATTGTTTATTTAAACCAGATCTCCAGATGGATACCATCACAAAAAATGTTCTCCAGGAGCTTTGTAAAGCTATGGAGCCTGTCTTAAAGAGGCAGTTAGGTGATGTGTTGCCAGGGGGTTACATGAACTTGCCCATGAATTGATCCGCCCCAAAAACTAACAAAATCTCTGAGGCAGACTTTTCTGACTTAGACAGAATTACCAAATCCGCTCCCCAGAAAAGCACCGTGACTTAAGGCCGGTTGCATTCTGTTCACCAAAAACAAAACATCAGCCAATGTACCTGCAATCATCCTGTAAAAGAAAAAGAAATATGTACATGACTATTGCACGCAAGAAAGCTGTCTGTCGAATGAAAGAACAAAAAGGGAAAAGTCTAAACATTCGACAACAGAGGTTGGCATTACAGCATGATCGCATAATTGCAATTGAAAGACGAGAAGAACGTGCAAAAAAAAGTAAGGAAAAGTTAGAAAAACTCATGACAGAGCAGGGTGTCTGGACATCTGAGGGTGACATTGAAAATGCTCTTGACGGAAAACCTGTCACAAAGAAAAAGATTTTGCTTAGAAATCAAATATTGTTTCATATGCGACTTCTGAATTCTCAAATTCCCAACAAAAGGGGTGTACAACATTTCAGGAATCTAAACATGTTTTCAACACAAATGAGTTGAAAAGGAAATTTATTGCAAATTATCGATGCTAATTACAATGATACAATCCCTGAAAATGTTGTACTGATCAATGTCAACAAATCCACTCAAGTTGAACAACACAGAGTTAGGGTTTGAGCAAAAAAGGGCAGTGCATCAGTTTGTCAAATTGAAATTCAGGAAAAAAATCCTAGAATTGAGTGGGCAGTTGATGCAATTTATGCGGTATCCTTTACCGATGCATGGTACCCAGGGAGATGCCTGGAAGTAATTGACGAAAACACAGCTAAGGTTTCTTATTTAAAACGATCTGGTAGTTCATTTAAGTGGCCCATTAAACCTGATGTACAAGTCACATACATGGAAGGCGTTGTGATGCGGGTAGACATTGTACCCATTTCAAATGGTAGACTGTGGCAAATAGAAAACTCCAGCAACATTGAAGAGCTATACCAACACAGTTCCCATTAAAACTAAAAAATGTCACTTTAGTGAATTTAAAAACATAATAACCCTTTACATCAATTAACACAAATAAACTTCATGTATGCTACTTATGAAAAGAGTTAGATTTCTGATGAAATTATAAACTTCAGTCAAAAGTGAACCAAAAATGTCACTTTTGTGTGATTTTTCATGTAAAATTTGTCTTGGCGGCCATTTTGTGGCAGCCATCTTGAAAAACATAACAACCCTTTAAATTAATTAATCAGTTAACCTAAATAAACTACATGTATGTTACCTGTTAAAAGAGTTAGATTTCTGATGAAATCATCAACTTGGGAGAAAAGTGAATCCAAAATGTCACTTTTGTGTGATTTTTCATGTAAAATTTGTCTTGGCGGCCATTTTGTGGCAGCCATCTTGAAAAACATAACAACCCTTTAAATTAATTAATCAGTTAACCTCAATAAACTACATGTATGTTACCTGTTAAAAGAGTTAGATTTCTGATGAAACCATCAACTTGGGAGAAAACTGAATCCAAAATGTCACTTTTGAGTGATTTTTCATTTAAAATTGGTCTCAGCAGCCATATTGTGGCGGCCATCTTGAAAATATTAGGACAGACAAAACTGTATAATTTCATTCAAGTGGAATATGATATACATATTATCTGAAATTGATTTGAAATGTTTAACCAGATGATTGTGTTTGAAGTATGATAGGCTTAAAATTCATATTTTCCCATAATTTTTCATTAATTGATAGCGAAATTGGCCTTGGCGGCCATTTTGAGGTAGCCATCTTGAAAATAATTGTGGTCGAATTTGGATTTTTTTTTTCAGAATGCAAGTATAAAATGTATTTGTATCTATAGTTGGTAAAGTAATTATTTAAAAGTATTGTTTTGTAAGAATTGGTTGTTTAGAATCAAATAATGTCTTCTTTTGCCTTCAAAAATGGGCGTACCACTCTCCTGAGGCTAAGTCCATGCAAATATCACAGCCATCTTAATCTGCACTAGAAAAAAGATAGATACGTAATAGACCTTTAACTTTTATTATTATGCATTCTATACAAAGTTCATAAATATATTATGAAATAAGAAATATGTTTCCTAAATGTTAATAAAGGAACCTGTAAACATTTGATTTTGTTTATTTTTTAAAATGGCCCATTTTTCCGAAAATGTAGCGATATTTCGGACCTTCAATACTTTTTGGTTTATTATTGGATTTTGATAATTTTTGTTTCATTTTTCCTATCTGCTTAAGCCTAATCAGGATATATAGATCGATCTTACTTATTATAAGTTTAAAATTTTGCCTGGAGTCCCTAATTCAGTCGTGTTGTCCAACTTGTTCTGTGCGGCCTTAGTTGGAAAGAATGCCTAGCGTACCTGGACGACATCAGAGTAACCTAACGGAGGTTTTTGTCATTACAACCTAAAACTGAAACCGAAGAAATGTTATCTGTTCCGAAGTGAAGTACTGTTCTTGGGAAATATTGTCAGCTCAGAGGGAGTATCTCTTAATCCCAGCAACCTCAAAACATTAGAGGAGTGGCCTGTGCCAACTAACAAGAAGGAGGTTGAATCTTTCCTTGGCTTCACAAACTACCATAGGGAACATGTGCAGAAGTTTGCAGGGCATTGCTGTCCTGTTACATGAACTGACGGGAGGAAGTAAGTTCGTCTGGACTACGGAACACCAGACTGCCTTCAACGAGCTTAAGTCAGCGTTGTTAGGGTCCATGACATTGGCTTATTCCAACCAGGAGGACACTTTTGTCCTCGATTCGGATGCATCTGACCGCTCAGCCATTTGAGATTGACTGGGAACTCGCAGTAGAATCCTTGTCTCACCCGGATCCGAAGCTCGCAGGAGGGTTTTCTACAGATGGAGAAGAATCAGCTCATCAGAAGCTCCGGAAGCAGCCGGAAAAGAATGCCTAAATACCTGGCCGATTATGAGCTGGATGACCACATTTCGCATGTCGAAAATAAAATAAATTGGAACTGCATGAACATGCCTGTCCTTTGGAATAAAATGAGGAGGAATGTTGTGAAATGGACGAGTTGTCTTATGGAGTACCAATGCCTAGGAGACAGCTCGGCAAGTGAGTTACGCTAGAGAGCTCTATTGTTAGGCAGTCTACAGTTTAGCGCGTCAGGGAACACACGTGTTTTTACAGCTCCGCTCACTGTCGCCTTTGTAGACCATTGTACCCCGCACATTGGTGTCAGCAAGTATTTAATTGGTCGCCGGGGTTTTCCGATATATCGAAGCGAATTTCCACCTTCGGAGAGTAAAAAGACGTCTGCAGAAGGCTAGTTAACGGTTTCAGTAACGGACGCAATACGGTCAGACAAGGTACAGTTGAGTGTAGACTAAAGGTTACACCCAAGTGCACTCCATTTGGACTTGGAGTGCACTCCGTTTGGACTCCAGGTAAACTTGGAGTGCACTCCAAGTGGACTCCGAGTCTACCTGGAGTCCTATAAGACACCCTGCCTACCCCAGTTCTATAATCAGACTATATCATATATATATATTAATACTTTGATGCTTTTAATATAATTTATATATAAATAAATAGATATTTACCAATCACTTATGTTCTGTTAATATTACTATTAACATTTGTTTAGTCAACTAGGAATATTTCTTTTATTGTTAATACATGGTATTAATGCCTACATCTTAAATTTATATTTATTAAGATCCATAAAAGACAGTTATACAATTTATGCTATAATCAGGTTTCTATGAAAGTTAATTGCTTATTATTTCTTATTTCATTAAGATGTAAGTAAATTGTATTTCATTTTATTAAGGAATTGAAAATTATTTCAATTAGAATATTTATTACTATACATATATCATGACTGTAAGGAAGTTCAGATAATATATCTATATTATGTTATTGATTATTCAAAATATCGAAAGTTTACAGTATTTAATGAATTATGTATGTGGTTTTTTTTTTATATAAGACATTCTCTACATATATGTACTAAATTCAGGGAAGTAATTGTAAAATAAACAATCATTTTAGTTTATATAGGTTATATATATAAATGTATCATTAGAAAAATATACATTGACAACTGTACATATTTACGAGCATTACCTAGTTAAATTAATATTCTGACATAACGTACACACAAGTATGTAGTTCTCAACTACCCATAATAAATGAAAGTATCTGTTTAATTGCTATTATTATTGGCCATGCATGACTGACTCTGGCCTGACACCCCTGATACTGTGCCAGGTAAGTTTTAGGAGTCAGCTACAGGTACTGCCCTGGGTTCACAGAAATACCTGTGTCAATACTGTCACTTTAGGGCTTCAAATGATGAAGCTGTGCAAAGCAGGGTCACAGAGGTATAACCTCAGGCCAATTAACAGAACAGTAAGATTATCTCCTGACTGAATGAAAGGATTGTACATGTAGCTCCATTTGAGAGGCCTTAATCAGACCAAAATTACATGTATAAACGAAATACAAGTGTAATTAAGGCGGAAAAATGTCAAGATAAGTTGTAAAACCATTAACAAATTGGTTAACAGGTTTAAGAAGACAAACTCTATTGAAATGAAGTCATTCTTTACTGAAATTAGAAAGTAAAAATAAGCTGTTTCTTATTACATTGTAACCTGTCTAAACCGCAAGTCATTGGGACCAAACGTATTGGCCGGTTTATACAGGTGTCCGGTATGTAGAGGTACAATGTTGAATGATACAAGTTAAATTAATGCAAATCAAATTAAGAAATGATGCAGTTCTTATCTTGTTATATTCAAAAATATAAAGACATTGCTTTAAAAAATTAGTTGTAAAGAAAGAGATTAAAATTTAAAAAATGAATAATTTCAGTGTAATTCAAAATAGTATTATGAATGTAAATCACCATTTCCCAAAACCAACCTATAGCCTTATACCCGTAATTAGTACACATTGTTCTCATCCAGGAAATAAGATTATAGAGCCTGAGGTAAAATTTGCCTCAGGGCAGTTGGACACGGCACCCTATGTACCATTTACCTGTAAAACTGACCTGTTGGAACTATATCGTTTTCCATTCCCATTCAGTCAATATCTATCATGATATGTGTCACTCATACATTGTATGTAACATATTCAGATTCTTTATTTGCTTAAGTTTTACAACTTATCACAATAACACAAGACATGATACATTATATACAAAGGCAAACATAACAGCACAAGTATCTACCTGGCACACAACTTTCACCATACGCCTCTCGCCCATTCAATCTATTTGAAATTAGATGTAATTAGTGTGTTTGATGGAAACTTAATTACACATAACTTCAATCAGATTATGCCCATACTCACCATTCATACAATCTCACATGTATCCCCTACCCCTCCCCAGCCACATACAAACCCAATATACACATATGAGATAGAGTGAGAGTACAAAAAATACACCTGGTCTTAAATCAAATTTGACTTTCTTCTTTCAAGGGCTAGACCGATATATTTCCCTAACTTACACAATTCTTTTACATTTTCTGTAGTTAATGACTGAACAAACTTGAACATACTCGGGTTCCTTCTGTAATATGGTTTCAAATATTTGTATCTAATATCACTATAAAAATTACATTTAATTATGAAATGAAATTCATCTTCTATGTCGTTATTATTACATCATGTGCATATTCGTTCATTTCTCTGTAAATTTCTATATCTCCCTCTTTCAATAAGCAAATCATGGGCCGATAATCGTATTTTGGCAATATTTCTCAAACATCTAGTATTAATGGGTTTATGTAAATATGGTTGCAAACAGAAACACATAGATTCCCAATTACTCGCTCGAAATTCAAGTTCGTTCCTACTCCTAGGCAGCGGTCTGACTAGATTTCCAATGACAAGCTTAAAATTCAAGTACCAGCCGGCTTTGGTAAGAAAGACCATCCGATGATAAACCTTTCTCGAGTCGAACACCAGTCCCATATATATAGCATCGACATTTGAGACAAAATCCAAAACAAGGATACCTTTTCGTGTTGAAGCCCACGTAGCTTGGGGTGCCGTGAACGATCTAACAAAATTACGCATCCCCCCCCACCTGCTGAGGCTAGCCGGCATATGTCCCGCACACTACTATCCTCTGATTCACACAATCCCTGCGTGCAAGACTTTGGACGTGATCCGTACCGGGTTTTCACTTCCATTCCTTAATAATGAATCAGGCAAAATGAGGCTTCGGCCTGGGCGATTACTCATCCATGAAAAGTCTGAGAAGGTTAATGGTTCCTTTCAAAGCCAGACGGCAGAGATGTGCCTCGAATCCTTTATCTTTGATTCCCATCTCCTTTAGTGTATCAGAATTTTTCTGAGTCCACCCGCCTCTGGCCCCAATGGCGAAACCCTTAACAACGACCTTTGACACAGCATATTGTTCTTTCACAAATTCTACAGCCGGAGCATATTTCACCACTTTACAACTGTTGGCTTTGCCTAACGAGTTGTTTTGCTCGTAGACTATAGTCGGGTCAAGAACAACTGCGCAGTCGCCCTTAACCAGAACCAGGTCTGGTTTTAACACTCTACCCTGAACCTTCAACTTTGGTTCGTTTGCCACATTCCATCCGGATGCTTTGCATTTGTTTGCAATTGTTTCCACGACGATGTTATGTCGTTTTATCCGGTAATTTTTGACAACATGACAAGCTCCAGATATGTGGCCAACCGTTTCCGAGGTTTGGCCACATCTTCGGCAACGTCCGCAGTACTCTTTGCCCTTGCCAGGGTAACCTTACACGGGAAGGTGTCCCCTCGGAGTTGTAATGCTGTAAGGAAATCACTTTCGCCAATGTATTTACCTTTTAGAGTTAGTCCAAGAATTCGATTGCACCTGTTTGAGGGCCCCTCTACCCCTTCCGGCGCATGTTAGCTTCGACCAATCAGTCTCCACTAGCTTGTGCCATGTTGCCTTGCCTTTCTCACCTACAGGTATCTTGATACCTACTTTGTTCCCGATTTGCTGGATTTCTTGCCGGGTACCCATCACCTCGGCCATTCGCCGTATTTTGCTGTCCTTAGAGAACAGTACTGCTCTTAGCGTATTGATCCGCATGGCTGGAACACTTCTTTCTAGTTGAGGAAGGCCGATGCCTCCCTCTGCTTGTTTGGTGTACAGAAGGGCATTAGGCGCGGAGGGCGGTAGCTTGAGCCACTCTTTGACATAACGTTGGATTATGCCATCGAGTGTTTTCAGCGTTCCTGCTGGATAGTGATCCATCGATAGGGGGAAGGTAAGCCTTGGCAGTGCATACTGCTTCAGTAGGTGCACCTTTTGCCTCGGCTTTAGCCTTGCCTTACCTATCTTCTTCAGCATATCCGTACACTCATCTTCAAGATTTTTACGAATCACCGTGATCCACGGGTTTATCTTGCTTCCGAGGTACTTTATGATTTCCTCAGGACCTATCAACGGTATCTCTTCCTCCCAATTTTTGGGGAAATCGTTGATCACGTATGTGCCTTTGCAAGCTGGTTTAAAGAAGATCGTTGCCGACTTCTTTACATTAAGGCGCATACCAGTCCTGTCGCAGAATGTGTTCACTATTCCGCAGTTTGTGTTCATGGCCGCAACGGACCCAGTTGTTAACGCGTTGTCATCTGCGTATGCAATGGCCTCAATATTCTCCCCCTTGTCTGGTCCGAATTTGTAGCCGTTCTCTTGTTCAGAGATCTTGCATAGCAATGGATCCATTGCTATATTGAACAACAGCGGAGAAAGCGGATCACCTTGCTTTACTCCCCTTGTCATGGGTATTTTGCCAGTTTCCCCTTCAGCCGTTTTAAAGACTGTTGAGATGTCCTCGTAGAGGTTGGACACCACTCTGATAAAATGACTATCAGCCTCGAATCTCTCTAGTCCAGCAACTAGGTGTTTATGCGACACCGTATCAAAAGCTTTAGCGAGATCGAGGAATGTCACACAGAGCGGATTTCTGTTCTTCTTAGCGTCCTCAATCGCTTTCTTGAGTAAATAAGTATTTTCCGCGCAACCAGGGGCCTCGATAAAACCTCTCTGTCTTTCATTCAATTTGAATGATTTCAGGACTCTTTTGGCTAGTATGCTAGTATACAGCCTAAGAAGAACTGATGAGATAGTGAGCGGTCGCCAGTTATTAATACTGTCTAGGCCCTCAGTCCCTTTGGGCAGAAGGATTGAACGATTTTCCTTGACTGATGCAGGCACCTTACCCACACACATCCACGTATTGAAGACGTTTGCCAAGAACGCTCCACTTGGATTAACCTGTTTGACAAACTTTAAGTCTATCCGGTCAGGTCCTGCCGAAGTGTTGCTATTTGCTCTAGAGAAAGGAGCTTTGACCTCGTCAGTAGTGATCGGGGTAACCAGTATGTCTTTGTCAACAGGTTCTGGCTTTGGATATCCAGACAAGTCGACTTCCTGAGACTCGCCTCCGAACCGCTCATTGTAGGTGTTTTCAACGGTTTCGGGTGAGAGTTGACATTTCTCAGAGTCACCTTTATTGTCCAGTATGAGTCTAGCAAGAGATTTCTGATCGTTCTCATAGAGGAACTGTTGCTTGGCATAGACATCCACTTTTTGGTGTCTGGCTTTACCAGGCTTACTGCCATTTTTCTTTTTGCGAGGCTTACGTGGGGGCCTAGGTTTTCGCTTCTGTAGCTTTTCCCTAGCGTTCCCACACTCGGCTTTTAGTTGTGACAGTAGATCTTCCATCTCCGCCTCTTCATACTCACCGGCTGTCGCCTTAGCCAGTATCTCACTGCTTCTACCGACGTACCTCTCACTTCCCTGTGTTTGCACTGCCTCTGCAAACCTGCAGTTGTTTTTGATCGTATTTTCAGCTGCTTTTGGTACAGGGTCCGCTACTGGCTGTTCTGCATTAGGGCGTTCCGTACAGGCACGGGCGGCTGCAATCACAGCGTTTTTGTTCAGTTTGAGAACTCTGCGTCTCGACCGAACTTGGACGTCAGTTTTCTTGTCCAACTTTTTAGCAATATCAGCGCCAGGTGCCCAATTCGCCGCCGTGGACATCTCCCTAATAATGCTGTCTTCATACTCAGTAAAAAGTTTGGATTTGGTGGACTTCTTGGGTGGCTCGCGTCTTGGACAATTAGTCTCAGGCGCGGCATTGGTGTTTGGGGTTGTCTTTAGCCTCGCTGCTCTTTTCCGCAAGATGTCATTTTGCAGAGCCTCGAGACGCCTCTTATTTGCGACATTCGGATGGCGATGCCGAATGTGTTGGCCGAGCCCTATCTTACTTCGGAAGGTTTCCGGACACACTTCACATTTAAATGCATGCACTAGTGATACACTCTTTGCGGGTGAGCCATCCTCCTCCCTAATAAGAATCGGGTTTGTCCTGCTGAACCCTGCCCGTTTCTTCTTGCACAGTGCGTGATGTACGGTCGTACCATGTAGGGTTGTGTAGCTCTTCTCACAGATTGCACATGCGAATCTGTAGGTGTGCACATGTCTAGAGTCAATATGTTTGAGGAGCTCTTTGGGCGTCACAAATAATTCCATGCATGACCCGCACCTGTGTGGTCTGTATGGATATCTGATCGTATATGTAGCGTCCTCTAGCACACTGTCTAGTTCGACCCATACCCTCGCACTTGTGGGAATGTCTTCTGGATCATGCACTAGCAACCCCGGGAGCTCTTCGGCGCTCACTCGGCAGTTGTCTATGAAGACATGACCTTCTGGGGTGAAGATAACAGTCGGGCCAGCAGCGGCCCTCTGTCTAGGGGAGCCCCGCCCACTCCTGGGACGGCGCGTACCCTTACCGGTTTTCCTCCCCCTGTGGTTCGGACTACCGTTTTTACGTACCGTGTCGTTACCAGTTTGATTAGCATTCCCACCCCGGCGGGTGGCATTACTTTTATCCTCCCCGGTACGATGAACGTTCGCTCCCCGGTGGGAGGTCCCGCTTTTCTGAGTCTTTTTCTCCCGGGGTTGCTAGTGCATGATCCAGAAGACATTCCAACAAGTGCGAGGGTATGGGTCGAACTAGACAGTGTGATAGAGGACGCTACATATACGATCAAACTGGCAGATGCATGTCTTACGTCTTAGATCTACGCCTAGTTCCACGAGTCTAATCCGTACCTGAAATAGCTCGCTGCATCTACCAGCTGGTTCTAGAGGCTGCTAACCGCCTTGGGCATATATCTGTCATTATAATTGACTTCTTTCAGATTTGTCCATATATTCATAAATGGTTTGAATTTAGAAATAAAACGCGCAATTTAATAAGATGATAAATTAATAAAATGATAAATTAATAAAAGTTATTTATATTTGAACATTTTTCATATAATTGACTTATTTTCATATGTATCCCCCTTATTATAAATTATCAACTTCAGGAGAGGTGTCACTAATTAGGCTATGTTCATCTTCAGGAGATCTGTTATCTGTACCAATTAAGCTATTTGTTCAACCTCAGAAGAGTTGTAAACCAAACCAATGTGGGGGCTGTATGGTGATGGTGGTAGGACATGGTGAAGAACAACTACAGAGACACTATATACTACTGGAGATGCTCTGATAAAGACTGCCCTGCAACCATCAACACTACCAAGGATATTCCTGTAAAATTCGGTCATCAACACAACCACCCACCTAACCATTTCCAGGGGGAAGTTCAGAAGATAATGAACAGCATCATGAAGAGGTATAGGAAGAAACTCAACACATACCCGCCAAACTACAGGACTGGGCAGCCGACAGACCACTACAACGGCGACATCGACTACATCAACTATGGCGAGCGAGCAACATATTTATTACATATGGAGTGAAAAACAACATACTACATATATGTAATTACATAAAGTTCTGTTAACAATGTATCATCCTTGCTATCAATTCAACTTTTGTTATACCGTACAAATATTATACAGATAAAGTAAACTATTGGTTTATATATGATATAAATAGTGTTCATTTGTAATGTATGTATGAATGTATATATGGTGCTTATTATATTGTATTTTGAAGATAATATAGTGCTTATTAGTTATCCATTGTATAAGTATCATATCACCAGTAAAAAGTACATATATGTGTGTAATACATTATTTTTGAACTTTTTAAAGTTTAGAATATGCTTGACATTTATATTCACATATACATGTATATGATTTTGTCAATGAAATAATATGTAATTAAAGTATAACATTTAATTGACATTTTTTTAGTTCTATCACCTATCTACATGTATTTACCTGGATTTTGCAATAAATGAATGAGAGAGATAATTACTTTCTGTGTTTACTTAATAATTAGACCCCTGTGTAAACAAATCCTGTTTCTCCCAAAAAAAATTACCTAGATTTTCAGTTTTGGGAGAAACAGGATTAAACCTCATGAATGTACTTGGTTTGGTTTATTTTGTTTAACGTCCTATTAACAGCTAAGGTCATTTAAGGACGGCCTCCCGTGCGTGCGACATGCATGCGTGTGGTGAGTGCGTATGTGTTTTGGGAGGCTGCGGTATGTTCGTGTTAAGTCTCCTTGTGATAGGCCGGAACTTTTGCCGATTTATAGTGCTACCTCACTGAAGCATACTGCCGAAGACACCCAGCATCACACCCCACCCGGTCACATTATACTGACAACGGGCGAACCAGTCGTCCCACTCCTTGTATGCTGAGCGCTAAGCAGGAGTAGCAACTACCATTTTTAAAGACTTTGGTATGTCTCGGCCAGGGGACAGAACGAAAAGCCTTCCTCACAGCGGCGAACGCTCAACTAAAGGCCAAAAGTGAGGCATTGTCAAGGGAGACATTAGGAAGAAGAAAGATTATAAGAAAGAAAAGAAAAGATAAGATCCCAAATTCAGTCGCCTCTTACGATCATGCAATGGGGGTAGCAGGTACAATTCTTACGCCCTACCTGCAGGGCAGTCATGAATGTACAATGGCTGTTCAAGCCAATTATAAAATCATAAAGTTAAATGTTCAAACTTAAAAAAAAAATTGCATAAGGCCCGCTGCAATTGGTGTATGGAATGTTTGATAACTATTTACTTAACTCAAACATGAAAATTATACTAATCTATGTTGATTTACATATTGACCTCTAATACTCTATACATGCTTCCATTATATCATCAAAGACATAAAGTAATAATACCAGTTTGAAATAAAAAAAAATTCTCAAATATTTTTTTTTATATTAATGACTGTTTTAATATTATAATACTGTAATAGGAATGGGCAATCATATAATTTCAAAAGTGTCAGATATCGACCGTCACAAGTCTGCACCTATATTCTATATGACCTTGGTATAGGTCAGCCTGTACCAGACATGGTGTCAATGCCAGAGGAAACTCGGGCTAGGTAAAGGTAAGGTGTGACGACCAGTTTCCATCTAACAATTAAGGGGGTCTTTATCTAGTTAGATGACTGTGTGTACACCTGTCCAGATCTTCACACCTTATGAGGTAAACTTGGAGGAAGGGGTCATTATTGGGGTCAGTGTAATCACGCTTGATATACAGGTAAATATTGACCTGGAAGTTGGGGGGGGGGGGGGGGGGGGGATGTATCTGATATAACTGTTAAAAGAACTCCATGTATGACCTGGATTTAATGAGGCAGGCATAACAAACAAAAGTTGGTTTACCAATAATGTAAGTCTGATGTTAAACTGTAAATCAAAATTAGACATTAGATCCAGAATATGCTATCAAGGTGATAAAAAAACCCTTTCTTTTTTGTTATATGTTAAGATAAATATAAACTGTTGGAAGAAAAGTATTTGAAATATATTAAAAACAGTACTTAGTACTTCGAGTACAAGTTATGTCCAGTACACAATCAAACTCTACATTTTGAGAGACCACAATCAACTTGCCAAATACATTTTTGTTTATTGCCAATTTTCTACTAATTGACGTGGCTTGTTAAAACTCTTCAAATCAAAGGAATGCTATCATACATTTTTCAACAAAGTGCCAGATCTATTAATTTTATATAGGGTTAACTAATAGAAAAAAATCAATTATATTAGATGCTGTTAGTTAACCAACGAAAAATGAACCAACAAAATAATAAGATGATATATACAAAGAAAAAACAGTAACACATATCTTATTGTTACATGTTTAGGGAGTCTAAATGTATAAGAGTATACATCTATCTATAAACATTATGTATATATGTACTTGGTTACAGGTACATGTGATACATGTGGACCCAGGTAGGATTGGGGCCTGATAGGACTCCAGGTAAACTTGGGAGTGCACTCCAAGTTTACCTGGAGTCCAAACGGAGTGCACTTTGTGTAACCTTTAGTCTACACTCAACTGTAACTACTAAGATATAGGCCTAGACGTGTTAAGATAAGGCTTACCATATCATTGTACTGTGGTCAAATGGACGAGTTGTCTTATGGAGTACCAATGCCTAGGAGACAACTCGGCAAGTGAGTGACGCTAGCGAGAGCTCTATTGTTAGGCAGTCTACAGTTTAGCGCGTCAATGAACACACGGGTTTCTACAGCTCCGCTCACTGTCGCCTGTACCCCGCGTTGGGATAGCGATAACGTTCTCAACAAATGAATCTGTAGAAAAAAAACATGGGAAAGGCAATAGCAATGAAACTGATGATTCAAACGTGTTACCTCAAAATGTTTGCCTTGCACATAGGGCGTAAGAATTGTACCTGCTGCCCCCATTGCAGGATCGTAGGCTAGACAAATATCAATAAATGCACAACAATATGTAACATATTCAGATTCTTTATTTGCTGAAGTTTTACAACTTATCACAATAACACAAGACATGATACATTATATACAAAGGCAAACATAACAGCACAAGTATCTACCTGGCACACAACTTTCACCATACGCCTCTCGCCCATTCAATCTATTTGAAATTAGATGTAATTAGTGTGTTTGATGGAAACTTAATTACACATAACTTCAATCAGATTATGCCCATACTCACCATTCATACAATCTCACATGTATCCCCTACCCCTCCCCAGCCACATACAAACCCAATATACACATATGAGATAGAGTGAGAGTACAAAAAATACACCTGGTCTTAAATCAAATTTGACTTTCTTCTTTCAAGGGCTAGACCGATATATTTCCCGAACTTACACAATTCTTTTACATTTTCTGTAGTTAATGACTGAACAAACTTGAACATACTCGGGTTCCTTCTGTAATATGGTTTCAAATATTTGTATCTAATATCACTATAAAAATTACATTTAATTATGAAATGAAATTCATCTTCTATGTCGTTATTATTACATAATGTGCATATTCGTTCATTTCTCTGTAAATTTCTATATCTCCCTCTTTCAATAAGCAAATCATGGGCCGATAATCGTATTTTGGCAATATTTCTCAAACATCTAGTATTAATGGGTTTATGTAAATATGGTTGCAAACAGAAACACATAGATTCCCAATTACTCGCTCGAAATTCAAGTTCGTTCCTACTCCTAGGCAGCGGTCTGACTAGATTTCCAATGACAAGCTTAAAATTCAAGTACCAGCCGGCTTTGGTAAGAAAGACCATCCGATGATAAACCTTTCTCGAGTCGAACACCAGTCCCATATATATAGCATCGACATTTGAGACAAAATCCAAAACAAGGATACCTTTTCGTGTTGAAGCCCACGTAGCTTGGGGTGCCGTGAACGATCTAACAAAATTACGCATCCCCCCCCACCTGCTGAGGCTAGCCGGCATATGTCCCGCACACTACTATCCTCTGATTCACACAATCCCTGCGTGCAAGACTTTGGACGTGATCCGTACCGGGTTTTCACTTCCATTCCTTAATAATGAATCAGGCAAAATGAGGCTTCGGCCTGGGCGATTACTCATCCATGAAAAGTCTGAGAAGGTTAATGGTTCCTTTCAAAGCCAGACGGCAGAGATGTGCCTCGAATCCTTTATCTTTGATTCCCATCTCCTTTAGTGTATCAGAATTTTTCTGAGTCCACCCGCCTCTGGCCCCAATGGCGAAACCCTTAACAACGACCTTTGACACAGCATATTGTTCTTTCACAAATTCTACAGCCGGAGCATATTTCACCACTTTACAACTGTTGGCTTTGCCTAACGAGTTGTTTTGCTCGTAGACTATAGTCGGGTCAAGAACAACTGCGCAGTCGCCCTTAACCAGAACCAGGTCTGGTTTTAACACTCTACCCTGAACCTTCAACTTTGGTTCGTTTGCCACATTCCATCCGGATGCTTTGCATTTGTTTGCAATTGTTTCCACGACGATGTTATGTCGTTTTATCCGGTAATTTTTGACAACATGACAAGCTCCAGATATGTGGCCAACCGTTTCCGAGGTTTGGCCACATCTTCGGCAACGTCCGCAGTACTCTTTGCCCTTGCCAGGGTAACCTTACACGGGAAGGTGTCCCCTCGGAGTTGTAATGCTGTAAGGAAATCACTTTCGCCAATGTATTTACCTTTTAGAGTTAGTCCAAGAATTCGATTGCACCTGTTTGAGGGCCCCTCTACCCCTTCCGGCGCATGTTAGCTTCGACCAATCAGTCTCCACTAGCTTGTGCCATGTTGCCTTGCCTTTCTCACCTACAGGTATCTTGATACCTACTTTGTTCCCGATTTGCTGGATTTCTTGCCGGGTACCCATCACCTCGGCCATTCGCCGTATTTTGCTGTCCTTAGAGAACAGTACTGCTCTTAGCGTATTGATCCGCATGGCTGGAACACTTCTTTCTAGTTGAGGAAGGCCGATGCCTCCCTCTGCTTGTTTGGTATACAGAAGGGCATTAGGCGCGGAGGGCGGTAGCTTGAGCCACTCTTTGACATAACGTTGGATTATGCCATCGAGTGTTTTCAGCGTTCCTGCTGGATAGTGATCCATCGATAGGGGGAAGGTAAGCCTTGGCAGTGCATACTGCTTCAGTAGGTGCACCTTTTGCCTCGGCTTTAGCCTTGCCTTACCTATCTTCTTCAGCATATCCGTACACTCATCTTCAAGATTTTTACGAATCACCGTGATCCACGGGTTTATCTTGCTTCCGAGGTACTTTATGATTTCCTCAGGACCTATCAACGGTATCTTTTCCTCCCAATTTTTGGGGAAATCGTTGATCACGTATGTGCCTTTGCAAGCTGGTTTAAAGAAGATCGTTGCCGACTTCTTTACATTAAGGCGCATACCAGTCCTGTCGCAGAATGTGTTCACTATTCCGCAGTTTGTGTTCATGGCCGCAACGGACCCAGTTGTTAACGCGTTGTCATCTGCGTATGCAATGGCCTCAATATTCTCCCCCTTGTCTGGTCCGAATTTGTAGCCGTTCTCTTGTTCAGAGATCTTGCATAGCAATGGATCCATTGCTATATTGAACAACAGCGGAGAAAGCGGATCACCTTGCTTTACTCCCCTTGTCATGGGTATTTTGCCAGTTTCCCCTTCAGCCGTTTTAAAGACTGTTGAGATGTCCTCGTAGAGGTTGGACACCACTCTGATAAAATGACTATCAGCCTCGAATCTCTCTAGTCCAGCAACTAGGTGTTTATGCGACACCGTATCAAAAGCTTTAGCGAGATCGAGGAATGTCACACAGAGCGGATTTCTGTTCTTCTTAGCGTCCTCAATCGCTTTCTTGAGTAAATAAGTATTTTCCGCGCAACCAGGGGCCTCGATAAAACCTCTCTGTCTTTCATTCAATTTGAATGATTTCAGGACTCTTTTGGCTAGTATGCTAGTATACAGCCTAAGAAGAACTGATGAGATAGTGAGCGGTCGCCAGTTATTAATACTGTCTAGGCCCTCAGTCCCTTTGGGCAGAAGGATTGAACGATTTTCCTTGACTGATGCAGGCACCTTACCCACACACATCCACGTATTGAAGACGTTTGCCAAGAACGCTCCACTTGGATTAACCTGTTTGACAAACTTTAAGTCTATCCGGTCAGGTCCTGCCGAAGTGTTGCTATTTGCTCTAGAGAAAGGAGCTTTGACCTCGTCAGTAGTGATCGGGGTAACCAGTATGTCTTTGTCAACAGGTTCTGGCTTTGGATATCCAGACAAGTCGACTTCCTGAGACTCGCCTCCGAACCGCTCATTGTAGGTGTTTTCAACGGTTTCGGGTGAGAGTTGACATTTCTCAGAGTCACCTTTATTGTCCAGTATGAGTCTAGCAAGAGATTTCTGATCGTTCTCATAGAGGAACTGTTGCTTGGCATAGACATCCACTTTTTGGTGTCTGGCTTTACCAGGCTTACTGCCATTTTTCTTTTTGCGAGGCTTACGTGGGGGCCTAGGTTTTCGCTTCTGTAGCTTTTCCCTAGCGTTCCCACACTCGGCTTTTAGTTGTGACAGTAGATCTTCCATCTCCGCCTCTTCATACTCACCGGCTGTCGCCTTAGCCAGTATCTCACTGCTTCTACCGACGTACCTCTCACTTCCCTGTGTTTGCACTGCCTCTGCAAACCTGCAGTTGTTTTTGATCGTATTTTCAGCTGCTTTTGGTACAGGGTCCGCTACTGGCTGTTCTGCATTAGGGCGTTCCGTACAGGCACGGGCGGCTGCAATCACAGCGTTTTTGTTCAGTTTGAGAACTCTGCGTCTCGACCGAACTTGGACGTCAGTTTTCTTGTCCAACTTTTTAGCAATATCAGCGCCAGGTGCCCAATTCGCCGCCGTGGACATCTCCCTAATAATGCTGTCTTCATACTCAGTAAAAAGTTTGGATTTGGTGGACTTCTTGGGTGGCTCGCGTCTTGGACAATTAGTCTCAGGCGCGGCATTGGTGTTTGGGGTTGTCTTTAGCCTCGCTGCTCTTTTCCGCAAGATGTCATTTTGCAGAGCCTCGAGACGCCTCTTATTTGCGACATTCGGATGGCGATGCCGAATGTGTTGGCCGAGCCCTATCTTACTTCGGAAGGTTTCCGGACACACTTCACATTTAAATGCATGCACTGGTGATACACTCTTTGCGGGTGAGCCATCCTCCTCCCTAATAAGAATCGGGTTTGTCCTGCTGAACCCTGCCCGTTTCTTCTTGCACAGTGCGTGATGTACGGTCGTACCATGTAGGGTTGTGTAGCTCTTCTCACAGATTGCACATGCGAATCTGTAGGTGTGCACATGTCTAGAGTCAATATGTTTGAGGAGCTCTTTGGGCGTCACAAATAATTCCATCGAGGTTGACGATTGTAAGGTCCCAAATGTAGTTGAAATACCCGCTGTGGAGCGGTCATTTCAAAAGATTTTCCCATCGCATGA
>NW_022979700.1:0-5727 GCF_902652985.1 Pecten maximus | reverse complement strand
CCCTCTCTCGGTCGTCCTCCCCTTCGTCGTACATGCCATGAACTATGGCATGTTGTTTGAACCTACAGCTAAGCTATATCTTGGTCAGGAGTTCTGGTCCCACACCTTTGAAATCCCTCTTCCATCCTACATGTACTTACCGGAAATTACCCAATGCAAACGAAGAACATGTGAGTCTGCAATTCCGGTCATCAAAACATTGAACAATTTAAGAGCTGAAAGTATGTCTAATGTCAATGCTACGGTCAAGGAAATTCATAGACTTATTCCTCACTCATTTTTGCCTACAAATCAACCTTTTGACTCAAAACGTAATAAACGTGGTCTTTTTGATTTTATAGGTTAAATTTCTAAGTCTTTATTTGGCACAGCTACATCAAACGACGTGGAAAATCTTAAACAACACATGCAAATCTTGAATAACAACAATGTTAAGTTAGCTAAAGCGATGGCTACTCAGGCACACCAAGTCCCTTCCTTTATGACTACAGTAAATGAACGATTTGACAATGTTGTTAAAGCTGTCAAAATGAACCATGATCAGTTTTTCACTATATCTAAGCAATTTGCTTCTTCTCTGGATGGTTTAGAACATGAATTTATTCTACTTGAAAATATGATGCTCACTCAAATCAATGCCACAACTGTACTAAACAAACATTTGTCAGAGTCTAAAATGGCAATTCATGATTTAGCGAAAGGACAGTTATCTACCTTTATTCTATCTCCAAAGGTTCTTTCGAAAACCTTAAAATAAGTTCAGAATATCATGTCTCAAAAATTTCCAGGATTTGCAATAATTCATATGGACCCTCTCTATTACTACTCCTTTGCTACTTTCCTTTATGCTCGCCATCATTCCTCACTATATATCCCTTCTCAAAATTCCTCTTTCCACTTTTATACAACCTCTATCTCTCTACAAGGTATACTCGGTACCAGTTCCTATCAATTCTTCCTCCAATTATGCTACTCAGTTACTCAATAGTCAATACCCCTGCATACTTTTCGCATACTCATGATAACCAACATTTTGCTACATTGTCTCATGAACAACTTAAGGAGTGCACAGGCACTGAGGTTTTGCATTGCCCCTTTCATGTAGCCTTATCATCTGTAGCTCAACCTTCTTGTTTATCTGCAGTTTTCTACAACCAGAATAAGTCTGTACAACAGACATGTGATTTTAGATTCATACCTCATGCTCTTACACCTAAAATACAAGAAGTTTCCCCTTCAACTCTGCTTATGTATCAGATTTCTATGTTAGCTTTAGATTGTCCATCTGGACAAAGGATAATTAAAGGATGTAACTTTTGTGTTGTGCAGATACCATGTAGATGTACAGTTACCTCTGATAACTTGTTCATTCCCCCTCGTTTAAGTTCATGTCAAAACAGCACTACAGATATTTCAGTCTTGCATCCTGTAAATCTTGCTATTCTTCAGGAATTTTTTCCTTCTTTTAAGCATTCTTCCATTTTAGGAGACACAACCTACCCTGATTTTATTTCTATCAACATTCCAGATTTCAAGATTTATAATCACTCCTTCTCAGCAACACTAGCTAATGATAAGAAGTATCATCTTAGTTTAAAGAAAATAGCAACTAAGGCACAAAAAGGTGAAACTGTGTTTACATCATTGTCCGAGTCTGCTACATGGTCAAATCCCCTTCATAGCAGGTACTTGGCCTGACACAAGTGGAGTTATAGCATTAATTGGCACAGTTACAGCAGGGATAGCATTAGCTTTAAGCTTGTGTTTGTACTGTAAATTTAGAAAATTATCAACTATGTTATTACTAGCTCAGAATTGTTTGTTTGTTTATGTTTTATGGCCCATCGACAACTAGGGTCATTTAGGGCCAAACAATATTCTAACATGTTTTATTTTTAAAGTTAAAATCAGATAAAATTTGTCATTTTTAAAAGCATCCGTATTGTATATTTAGATCATTGATAAAAAGGTGGTTAAAAATGGTAAAATATATATATGTACGAATAGATTATGTGGAATAATATGTACGAATAGATTATGTGAACTTTGTTATAAATAGAACGTAAAAGACAGTAACGCAAAAGACATCAAAGTCTATAAAACAGATCGATTTCCCTTAAGTAGCCAAATACTGCCTTCGAATCCACGGAACTGAAAAGGGTTTTCATATCCGGGACTCGAAAGTATTTATCACGAATGTGCTTGAAATCGGAACATTCTATTAAAAAATGCTGCACTGTGAATTGAACATCACATGCATAACACACCGGTGGATCCTCTCGTTTCAAAAGGAACGAATGAGTAGGATATGTGTGCCCGGTACGGAGCCGAGAGAGGACTATTTCCTCTCTACGATCCTTCCGACTTGGTTTTGGTTGTACTTTAAAAAGTTTGTTGCTCGTCTCGAGAGACCAGCGTTGCTGCCATTTACTCAGAATGGCAGAACTAATTACAGGTTTGAAATCTGTATATGGTATTTTAATATTTGTTTGTTGCAGATTTAGAGCAAGTTTTGCTTGGCGGTCAACAAGTTCATTGCCTTTAATTCCGACATGGCTCGGAATCCAAAGTAATGTTATTTTGCATTTTTTTAAGATACGAGATATTCGTAAAACAAGGTTTTGTATGAGTATGTTCTTTGGATCTCGTGATTGTAAATTCTGAAGGACGAATAGAGAGTCAGAACAAATTATTGCCTTTCTGATGCGTTGGTCTTCGATATGGTCGAGGGCCAAATCGATGGCACATGCTTCTGCAGAGAAGATAGAGGCACCATCTGGTAAGCGGATTGAAGAGTAGTGGTGATCGGAATAGCATGCTGCGGAGACCTTTACTCCATCTTTTGAGCCATCAGTGTAGATCTGAACATGATCAGGAAAATCTGCAATGCACTCCCGAAAAGAAGATTTGTGCTCTTCGGGTAATACACTTGACTTTGCCCTCTCATGTAGAGTAAGGTTAATATCAGGTGTTTCGACAAGCCACGGTGGTACATCATTTACGGTGTATTCGCCTATGTTGTCTAAACTGATGTTAAGTTCCTGAAGAAATTCTAATGCCAAATGTTGGTAAAAGTTTTTGGTTTTGATTAAATATGTTTTGGTTTCAACCGAAGCATTTGATTTACCGGAATTCACTGACAATCAAGTAAGTGTAAAACAACATGCGGACTGTTACGTCCGGGTATGTAATTAAATCTTAAAAGTATGGTCGCCTATAATTGACATATACCATGTGAATTATATCTTCGTAAATCTTTTTGATTTGTTTGTTTGTTTATGTTTCACGGCCCATCGACAACTAGGGTCATTTAGGGCCAAACAATATACTAACATATTTTATTTACATCAGTTACGGTTTGGTTTAACGTCCTATTAACATCTAAGGTCATTTAAGGACGGCGTGCGACATGTATGTATGTATGTATGTATGTATGAGTGCGGTGAGTGCGTATGTGTGTTTTGGGAGGCTGCGGTATGTTCGTGTTAAGTCTCCTTGTGATAGGCCGGAACTTTTGCCGATTTAAAGTGCTATATCACTGAAGCATACTGCCGAAGACACCCAGCAGCACACCCCACCCGGTCACATTATACTGACAACGGGCGAACCAGTCGTCCCACTCCAAATATGCCGAGCGCTAAGCAGGAGTAGCAACTACCATTTTTAGCTCACCTGGACCGAAGGTCCGGTGAGCTTATGCCATGGTGCGGCGTCCGTCGTCCGTCAACATTTGCTTCAAATCGCTACTAGTCAAAAAGTTCTTATTGGATTTTGACCAAATTTGGTCAGAAACATCCTTGGCAGAAGGGGATCAGATTTTGCATAAATGGTGACTCTGACCCCCAAGGGGCCTGAGGGGCGGGTCCCAATAGGGGAAATTGAGGCAATTCCTTTAAATCGCTACTAGTCATAAAGTTATGAATGGATTTGAACCCAATTTGGTCAGAAACATCCTTTGGGGAAGGGGAACAGATTTTGCATAAATGGTTACTCTGACCCCCAAGGGGCCAAAGGGGCGGGGCCTAATGGGGAAATAGAGGTAATTTTCTTCAAATCGCTACTAGTCATAAAGTTATGAATGGATTTGAACACAATTTGGTCAGAAACATTCTTGGGGGAAGGGGAACAGATTTTGCATAAATGGTGACTCTGACCCCCAAGGGGCCAAAGGGGCGGGGCCTAATAGGGAAATAGAGTTATGAATGGATTTGAAGCCAATTTGGTCAGAAATATTCTTGGGGGAAGGGGAACAGATTTTGCATAAATGGTGACTTTGACCCCCAAGGGGCCAAAGGGGCGGGGCCTAATGGGGAAATAGAGGTAATTCCTTCAAATCGCTACTAGTCATAAAGTTATGAATGGATTTGAACCCAATTTGGTCAGAAACATCCTTCGGGGAAGAGGATCAGATTTTGCATAAATGGTGACTCTGACCCCCAAAGGGCCTGAGGGGCAGGGCCCAATAGGGGAAATTAAGGCAATTCCTTTAAATCGCTACTAGTCATAAAGTTATGAATGGATTTGAACCCAATTTGGTCAGAAACATCCTTCGGAGAAGGGGGATCAGATTTTGCATAAATGGTGACTCTGACCCCCAAGGGGCCTGAGGGGCAGGGCCCAATAGGGGAAATTTAGGCAATTCCTTTAAATCACTACTAGTCATAAAGTTATGAATGGATTTGAACCCAATTTGGTCAGAAACATTCTTTGGGGAAGGGGAACAGATTTTGTATAAATGGTGACTCTGCCCCCAAGGGGCCAAAGGGAAGGGGCCTAATGGGGAAATAGAGGTAATTCCTTCAAATCGCTACTAGTCATAAAGTTATGAATGGATTTGAACCCAATTTGGTCAGAAACATCCTTTGGGGAAGGGGAACAGATTTTGCATCAATGGTTACTCTGACCCCAAGGGGCCAAAGAGGCGGGGCCTAATGGGGAAATAGAGGTAATTCCTTCAAATCGCTACTAGTCATAAAGTTATGAATGGATTTGAACCCAATTTGGTCAGAAACATCCTTCGGGGAAGAGGATCAGATTTTGCATAAATGGTGACTCTGACCCCCAAAGGGCCTGAGGGGCAGGGCCCAATAGGGGAAATTAAGGCAATTCCTTTAAATCGCTACTAGTCATAAAGTTATGAATGGATTTGAACCCAATTTGGTCAGAAACATCCTTCGGAGAAGGGGGATCAGATTTTGCATAAATGGTGACTCTGACCCCCAAGGGGCCTGAGGGGCAGGGCCCAATAGGGGAAATTAAGGCAATTCCTTTAAATCACTACTAGTCATAAAGTTATGAATGGATTTGAACCCAATTTGGTCAGAAACATTCTTTGGGGAAGGGGAACAGATTTTGTATAAATGGTGACTCTGCCCCCAAGGGGCCAAAGGGAAGGGGCCTAATGGGGAAATAGAGGTAATTCCTTCAAATCGCTACTAGTCATAAAGTTATGAATGGATTTGAACCCAATTTGGTCAGAAACATCCTTTGGGGAAGGGGAACAGATTTTGCATCAATGGTTACTCTGACCCCCAAGGGGCCAAAGGGGCGGGGCCTAATGGGGAAATAGAGTTATGAATGGATTTGAACCCAATTTGGTCAGAAACATCCTTTGGGGAAGGGGAACAGATTTTGCATCAATGGTGACTGACCCCCAAGGGGCGGGGCCTAATGGGGAAATAGAAGTAATTCCTTTAAATCGCTACTAGTCATAAAGTTATGAATGGA
>NW_022979699.1:0-12979 GCF_902652985.1 Pecten maximus | reverse complement strand
AATGCAAAACCTCAGTGCCTGTGCACTCCTTAAGTTGTTCATGAGACAATGTAGCAAAATGTTGGTTATCATGAGTATGCAAAAAGTATGCAGGGGTATTGACTATTGAGTAACTGAGTAGCATAATTGGAGGAAGAATTGATAGGAACTGGTACCGAGTATACCTTGTAGAGAGATAGAGGTTGTATGAAAGAGGAATTTTGAGAAGTGAGACATGCAGGGAAAGTAATCAGCGCCCAACCGTCGAGATTTTTAAGTTGGGAGGCCGGTGGACGTTGCAAACACGAATGATTTGATTTTAGCTTCCAGGGTGAAATTTGCAAATCTGTTTACAGTCCTGAATATGACGCATTACCAAGAACTGCATCTCCGTGACATCAGCGCGAGGGTGATGATGCCAGGTCCAATTTAGAGAGTTCATTTGCCAGCACGATTCATTCGGTGTTTCTGGCCATCCAAGCAAAGGACAGGTGGCAGATTTCATTCTGGAAGCAAACAACAGACGGCAGAAAATTTGGCTTCCCTCGGGTAATCATACGGAACAACAGTGGCTGCGAGTGGCACGAAATTTAGAACGTCTTGATAAAGTAAGTAATGTGTGTTTTCTATGTAAATCAATCCCGATGTTTTGTTTTTTCTTATTCTCCATGTTGATAGATTACTTCTGTTCGCTTACTGAGAACATTCAGCCACGTTACTGACGTTTTTGCTGAGGACGTTGCTTCCGGTACACTTCGAAACTTCTCGGTTATACTCAGTGTAATCCCCCTTGCAATCAGGGAGTTCCGGGTAACTTTCACTTGGGGCATACTAATACCAGAATAGTAAGGGACACTTGACATGTACGTTCAATCGCAATAATCATAAGTGGAAATAACAAGCTAAAAACAATTATATTGTATATGATTTATTGTCTGTGTTCCGGGCAGTAGTAATCGAATGTCATCTTTCCTTTTCTGATATTATAGATTCCAATTCATTGGACATGTACCCAATAGGGACACTGTTTGCCTTTCACCTCTTTCTCACGACCCAACCACACACATTTCCCGTCTTCATCCTCGCCAAATTTCACGCCACAAACTCGACATTGTTCGGTTTCACACTCTGTGTCCAAAACAGAATTTTTGTTTGGGTAGACGAACACATTTGAAAAAAAGAGTTTTTTTACGGCGAAGGGAGAGCTGGGGAATCAGACTGCTTGATCTTGCTGTAGTTTCTTCTGGTTCAGGAGCAATCATCGTCTCGGTTTTTCCTGACCAGTTCCTGGTCCTAAAAGCAATAACGTCACGATATATTAACGTCTGAATTTCCATTAGCCATGGCAAACTATAATTCGAGAAACAAATACACATGTACCATAAATATGTGCGATGAAATTGCATCGCTTTGCTAGGATGATTATCGATGTTAATGTTATCATTATTCACCTCGAACCAAGTGGTGCTGTAACTGAACCTCTGGGTTTCACCATATTTTATCTGCACATACAACTCTGCCCCAGTTGTTTGTGCAGTTCCTTTGCCTGGTAATTGCAATTAAAACTTCATGGTAAATGGCATGGTAAAATGATATTAATATTTCAGATTAAAAGACCAAGCGATGTCACAGATTGGTATAAAGGAGGATAGCCTGGCCATGTTTCATGGTGATTTCAATGAAGAAATTCTTGAGTGGAGGAGTAAAATAAGGATGAGCTCTTATGTCAAAGACATTCACAGTACGTCAAACAATAACTTATTATAATAGTGTTTATAAACATACTTAAACAATAAATAAATCTGTTACATTGTGTGTACAAGTGATGCTATGTTGTAAAAATGTTAATGTCCCATGCATTTAAAAAGTATGATTTGTTTAAATTATTATCAGGTGAAAAGCAGCATAAAAACTTTAGTGGAGCACTCTAGATGACGACCTTGTGATTGTTTTGTTTATGTTTTACGGCCCATCGACAACTAGGACGACCTTGTGAACTTTAGTATGTACCTTAAGTCCTTTGGTGATGAAAACAACGCAGGAACAAATTCTAAACTGGCACCCTTATTTGTGCTCCCATCAGATCGTACAGAATACCACAATATTTCGAAGTAAGTCAATTGATTTATATCGATGTGAAGTTCGGTTCCATCGATTCGAGTTTCAAACGCGTAACTATTTCCAACGCGCCTCGGTTTTACTACAAAACGAATTAATTAAGTCGGAATTTAGAGAACTTTGTTTATTTCGATTATTTCAGCAAAACCAAACAGAGATTATGGATATGATCACCATTTGTTTACAACAAATCCGAGAGGTTGCTCCAGACAGCGCCGAGGTTTTCAACTGGCACAGATTAAGAAATCTACGAAGCAAGCTCAAATTTTATTTCACAAACTTTTGCAAGATCCGTTACCAGAGGGACAAGGCATGTTAAATTAATATATTCTAGGGATACCGGTCGTGATTACTAGATGGAACGTTAATGGACCTCCTAATTTTGCATTTGAAGTGTTCTTGTAAACAGTGCTTTGTTTAGGATGTGCACATTAATTATTGTGATATATAGAAAGAATGCAAAAACTAGCCTTCTTCATAGATGCAAGCTTTCTCTGATAAAAAACGTTTGGCCTGGTATTTCTTATCTGTGAGAAACTGCCCAGTTTGCCGGTATGACGAGTCTTACATCGCCATCTGGCCTTTTACATTGCCACCGGGATTTGTTTTCCTCTTTGTGTGTACAAATGGTTTTGTTTCCTTAATACACAATAACAATGAAAATTAAACACATAAATGTAACGTCATTGAAATAATTACTAATAATAAACGAAACTTCGTTCAATACATGTCTTCTCTCCACTTCGTGATCAACATAACAAAACGCAATATACATTTGCCGTACAGCCCCTGTGTCCGTAGAGCAGTCGGCGTCGTTAATCAAAATTATGTCATACGTAACAGTACATAATATCTGCAGCCTGTCGATCTACAATAATATGCATATAGCACAGATATTTCAATCTCCCTCTCGTTCTTTCCAAAAAATTATTCGCCATCTACAACTTAACCTGCCGCCCAGAAAAAACCGGCAATAAATATCGCCGGAAATCTGTGCCCGGTTTGGCTGGAAACTACTAATGTATCTCCCAACTGCAGGATAGTCTAGGCGTAACGCTGACCTGCGTTATACATACAAAAATAAACAAAAATGTGCAAAAACACCTACCTAAGCATGTCAGCGATATCAATTATCCCTAATTGTAACCCTAAATTCGATCTATCTCTGTAGATTTATTATCACCAAAAAAACCCCCAAAATTAAATATGCGTCCGCACTGCTCGGGTGCACGGCTAGAGAATGACCACCTCTGCTCTCCACCCGACACACGTGTACCCACCTGCACGTGCTACTTGCTCCCATGTGCCGATAAGACAAATAAATCCCGCCTTTTCTGCTAGAACCGCGGGATTATTTGAGTATTGTTAAGAACTGTGCTTTGTTTGGTTGATTTAACATGTTTCCCGACATCCAAATAACAAGTATTGTTATCTATGCATATATGCTCGTACTGCGTTTCCGTAGATAACATCTTCTCCCACCTTTCACTGATTTGTCTCTCGTTTTGAGTGTACACGATTTCTCTGTCTTTTTTAGCGCGTGCAATCTGTCATACCCTAGGGTGTGACAGATTGCACGCGCTCACTTTCTTCACCGGAAAGTACTACCGGAACTACTTTTTTTTGTTTACATTACGTCGTCTGCTACGTCAACAAACAAATTGTGTTAGACAATAATACAAAAATCCCCAGTCTCTAAACAACTACAGACAACTGAATCCCCCAACTGTAGGCCTACAACTGAAACTGAGAGCACAAGTGCACCGATCGCGACAAAATTGTTCAACTGTCACAAGTAAAAAGATCGCACAACAGCATTTCCTTGTGCCCAACTCCGTCCGATGTCACAAGATCGGTGTTTTATGGATCCACAATCAGTGGGGGAACATTTAACATCCATTTCCACAGCCATAATGACAACACAAAGTCGATTTCAAAGCGACCTCGTGTGATTTACTCCGAGTCGGACAGTGATGAGTGAGTGACGTCACCCCACGTGAAATGGATGAATGGAAATGTGTGCCAATTTCCCGCGTTTTTTTTTGACATGTGTACTTGTTTACAAACAGACGGAGATCGCCGATGGGAAAACACATAAAGAAAAGAGGTGGGAGAAAAATAATAATTCCCTACCTTGAGGGTGTAACAAAGAAATCTCAACCTTCGGGGGATTCAAGAATCTCCCCCTCAGGTTGAGATTTCTCTGTCACACCCTCAAGGAAGGGACAGATTCTATTAATCTCCTTTGTAACGGATGAAGATTCCGAGCAAGAGTGTGCCCCAACATCCGGGTTCATTGAAGACGGTGGCATACCTGGACCAGACGGACACTTGACATAATTCGCAATCAGGTTTGGGTACTTAGTAGTTTTATTGCATAAAATGGCATTTAAAACTTATTTTTAATTGATATCGTAGTAGGGTCATCACAATTACTAAGTATCTGAAATTATTTACATATTAGCATCTATATTCATGAAATGTTGTTCATTCATGGACATTCGTAAAAGCAAGAGAACGTGCTCCGATACTTCTTACCATCTTGCGACTCTGTTCGTAATGACTTGCTCGGCCCGAAATGCACGTGATACGTCGATCGCGATATACACCTATAACACACTCAGATGAACATGTTCCCGTCTTGTCACCGATCGTCTAACTGTTTACATAACTACGAATAAGACTTACTGTAAAGCGAAGTCTCCAGACAACCGCATATGACACGTGTCTGTGAAAATAAAAATTTGAACCTTTAAAAAAAACAAAACAAAACAAAACAAAAAAAACAACAAAAACACAATAAAAAAACCCATGTTTTTTAAAGATAGAATGAAATTGTCCATGAGACGATGATTGGATAGTAGAAAACTAGTTTTGAATGAATTGATCACATAAACGTCTTTTCAGCCAATGTTTTAAAAACAGTTTTATTTAATGTACAAGTCTTTTGGTATATCTAAATGTTGTTAAACCAGTATAATTAAGTCTTTGTTTTATATAGCTAAACTATTTAAAGTCTGCTACTTGATTTTGTGCATTTTTAGTATTAAGCTATAGAATGAAGTGAAAAGTTTATCGCCTCCTGTGATTAATTTATGCCAAAACATTAACACCCTTAATTTTATTTCAATTCAAGTGGAAATTTTCCATGTTCGCCATAACTATGTAATTTGGTGAACTACTTCTAATATTCAAAATTGTAAGTGACTTGCGATTTATTTGCTCATCAAATATGGTAAAGTGAAACTGTCTTCAATTTTTACGTTTATCAAAAATTACAATTTTTGTCTGATTGGTATTAACTGTTAATTTCCAGTGTTCACAATAATTTTAAAAACAATCAAGACCACTTTGTAGACCTTCAGGAGATTAGGAAATCAATACGGTATCATCTGTATATAAAATAACAAATTATCTAACATACACCAAGAGTATGTTCACATAAACAATCAATTTCTTGCAAACAAGAAACATTGTTTTGTTGAAGATACACTTCTAAATCGTTTAGTTATATAGAAAACAAAAATGGTGACAAATTTTCGCCTTGTTTTAAACCGACATTACTCATGAACAAATCAGATGTCTCACTTCCGTGTCGAACACATGATTAAGTATTATTATATAAATTATTGATAACTTTGAAAATATTACACCACACCGTGATCACTTTGTATGAATAGCTTCAATAAAAACTCAACAGTTTTGCCCAAGCGAAAAAAACACCAACTCATCTTTCATCACAAAACTGCGGTATCCTTGGTTCTGACGTATGAATTCACATCTCATAGGGGGATATCTTAACCCTAACGCACTGATGAAAGAGAAATATTGACTTCCAAGCTATTGTTCAGATCAAAGCAAATCCTTACTCTACGTTACTCCTCTCAGGATGTACAGGTTCAGATTCACTCGAGGTATAAGAGCAGTGTAAAGTACATTTTTTTCGATCGAGCATGGTACCTCCGATACCATTAATCCCATATAGGGTTATTTTTGCCAGTGATTTACTGAACAGAGAGTCAAGGCGGTATGTGCCCAAGTAGCCAGTATCAGGAGACTACATTCATTTAGAAACCAGTAAGCCCTTGTACCCAAAAGTCAACAGGTACAAGACAAACCTCAAGCAATGTAGCTCTCGCTACCAACCGTCATCTTCCAGGTATTAGGTTTGGTCATCGTGGACAATTAGAACTACGGTGTAGGCTAACACTGACATGACCAATCAAATTCTAGGATGAGGAAGACATATTAACTTCCAGATTAAGTGATTAAACATGTAAGCCAACATTAATCTATCATGTATCGTTATTGTCAGAAAGTTGATTTAGCAGTTGTAAGAACATCTAATATTTGTGGTTACCAGTGAAAAGGACGGTCATTTTAAAAGCGGAAATTTCACATTAGTGGGTTATTAGTGAAGGTGTCAGTCCCTGTGTACTAACGAAATCAAATATACTCATTTTATTTCAGCTCACTTTACAATATCACAATGTAACACCGATTTACAGAATAACATTGTAATATTGTTAATCAATTTTAATTACTTTACTCAAAACACTCCTAAGTACTATTTTGGGCAGTATGCTTTATACCGCTTGATGATGTTTTAGCAGATAATTACGAAAGGACTGCAATATAAATTTATATGTTTGGCGTTCAGACGTTTGACTACATAGGCTACCAATTGCACATACAATCTTATGAGCTTCTCAAGCAATTTTGAAACCCTACATTTAAAGTCAACAACATAGGAAAGTTGCTATGAACGATTTACCCTATCGGAACTTTTCGATTCGCTCTGAACTCTAATATATGCCCTGATGAGATGTTATAACAATTTCTTAATCACTTATAGGACTCGTCAATATTATACTCTCTTTACGTATCCAACCAAGTTATTGTTCTCAGAAAGATTACAGATTCGTGGAAGAACCTATCCCAAAACCGGGAAAGGAGGCTACCCATTCCAACAATTATCGGCCTTATTTCTTGTGTATGTAAAACTTTAGAACGAATGATAAACATAAGACTAGTTTGGTTTCTCGAGGCCAACAATATATTATCCCCTATTCAAAATGGTTTTAGAAATTGAGGGACAAATGACCATCTCATTAGACACGAGATATTTATTAGAGAGACTTTCACCAAGGAGGAATACCTTGTAGCAGTGTTAGTCGTCAACAAACGTTACAGCTGTCTAGAAATTTTAATTTCCTCATTACCCGTTTTCCCCATTTTTCGTTTGATATCTAATGGTCCGTTGTTTTCATAGGCGCTCAACACATCTGCTTTTATTTTCAAAATACTGTTAATCTATGATTTACCAACACCAGCTTTTCGGCTACAGCTCTTATACTTATGCCTTTCTCAAACATACTGTAAAACAGTAAGTAATTGACACAAAAATATTACTTATTCTAATATATATCAATTTCTGAAATTGGAGTTCAAATAATTGATCATAAGTATTGTTACATTCATTTTTCTGTGTTATTATAAATGAAATGCTGGAAATTGTCTTTATATTGTTTTGTATCTATACTGACATTCTTTAATCAAATAAATAATTGTATTTCTTGGTAAAATATATGCCCTCTTATTTTAAAATGATAAGAGACTGATTTATTCAGATATTTTCCAATCAGAACGAAATATATGTTGACGAATCAGATGAATAATACAAATTCCTCCATATATGTAAAAAAAAAGATTAGCCCTTCTAGCTATGTATTGGAATCGCATATAAAAATCATTTTTTAAATATTATGTCATACGACACAAAAAATATCCGATTCCTACACTCTAATACAATAAACGGTGTTCACATTCACAAAATCGTATCTGATTTTACAATGTTATAATAAAACACGACATTAACCTACAATTTACCTAATTACGTCGACCTGTTGCTCTAAAGAAAGAGCATTTCCGCAGGCTTTGGACTAACCATAACGTCATTAAAAGTAAAGTCCCAGACTTCGATGTGGTGTTTACAACTTCTAGGTAAAGACCATTCACAGCAATACAACAATCATCGGTATAAAATTGTCCCAATCACATGCTTGATCAGTTGAGTGAAGTGTCAACGCGCCTAGAAATGCTATTCTAACATTGGCTAATATAAAGAAGGGTAATTAGTCATCTGGAGACAGTAAACACAACGAGACCGACATCGTTTAAATTTCTCCGGTCACTGGGTCACCGATTACGAAAGAAGCAGAGAAAAGGGAGGTAAATCTAACTGACTGTAACTTTCTAACAATATGTTGTTTGTCACGTACGGCCGTTAAACAGAAATGTTATCAATTTCCAGACAAAAATACTTTCCGCATTTGGAAGGTGTCAATTATATACATTGCATTTATATACTAATTATCATTGTGGATTCCTTGCGGTGTCCGTTATGAGCAGATGTCCGCTATATACGGGCGTCCGCTATAACAAGTTTGACTGTAGTCAAATGTCTTAGTCTGCCAATTGAAAGGTTGTTATTCGTTGATGATAGGTTGCAGATGTAATAACATTCACACGATAGAACAACAAAACCTACATCAGAGTTTGAAGAAACAACAAATTTGGCAGGCGAAAACGATTCAAATTCTCTAAATCCAAACCTCTGTGCATGCATTTTTGCCAAAAAAGAAAATGACCATAGTTCAACACTTGATGGCACAAAACTCCCTGTTGTCAAACAGATAATGATTCGTAGCCTCATTTTGTGACGTGATAATAATAGAAATATGAAAGCCAGCAGCTAAGTTCAAAACACAATTTAATGGTATATACAAAACCAAGCAAGTTACAGAGATAATTCACAATTATAATTAAGTGGTGTACAAGGTGATGTATTACATCAACATATCCTATAACAGCTATCCTTGAGTAATCCTTTCCTATCCCTTTCTCCAGATTTAAAAAATGTTCCAGGCAATTAATAATCCAACAGAATTTACATTGCTATCCTTATCAATTGTACGTACGTTCTCCGTATCAATCAATTAATAATCCTACAGAATTCATGAAGCTCTCCTTGACAATTGTAAACCAGTTCTGAGTATCAATTCGTCTCACCTGGTATTTATACTATATTGCCAAATTTACAAGTAAATTCTCCAACCATCTCTTTTCTAGAATTCGCTAACACTCTTCTTGTAAACAACAATGTCAGTACACACTTGTAAACAAAACATTATATCTACGAGAATGTTCTCGATAAAACTATTGCATATAAGGTCGTAAGAGTTATTTCTCTTGAGTAATCTATATACATACAAATTGCATTTCTGTACGGGTTGTCTCCCTTAATCAATGGTATATAACTATATATACAATTTTCGATTCGAAACGGACTTCTATTCTACAGAAAAAAAGTATCTAAAAAAATCGTATAACAGCTATCCTTGAATAACTTTTTTTTCTACATATTTTACATCTACATTTATTGCCCAACCCACACATAAAACTTTGGAAATTTCTCTCACCTAAATATCCAATCAGTAGGCCCGATGCATTCACCTTCCTATTAAATCTTCTGCCCAAACGGGGAAAACCCACAATTTATTTTTGATTTGGTTCTGTGGTCCCTATAGAATCGTACACATTTTTCAAATTTACCTTTTCTGGGACAGGATAGGACCATAGGGCATGATGTCCAAATAGGAAGTGGCTGGCTGCAAGTCTTGGGCTGGTAGGTCAAGTCATCTATTGGTACCGGAGATGGAGATTCCTATTAGAAAAAGACATGAAAATTGAAACAAATTTTTAATCAAAATATAAATTTCTTGATGAATTCTAAATCCAGATAGATGTCTTTTGGTCAAACAAGAGTATTGATATTGTACTACTGAAAAATATAAACAAATCAGATATAGCCTGAAGATCAAGGGGAGATAACTCAATGCTTTCTCCCCCTCCCCCTTAATTCTTGCCTTAATCTAAACAAACCTAGGACAAGAGCAATTATTTATATAAATGAGTCAAACACACACAGGACAGTGGGCCGGGCTAGGGACAACAGAACTAAAAAAAAAAAAAAAAAAACACCAAAAAACGAACCGGGGTAGTGACAACTGAACAACCAATCGCATCACCGAACATCGAACCGGGCTAGGGACAAGAGTACAGCCAGAAAAACCACCAAAAATCGAACCGGGGTACTGACTACAGAACAACCAGACACACCAGGGGGACTACGAAACACGCTTTATACAGCTAACATTGAAATAAAAACTATATTTTCGTATTAACCTGGTCAATGGCCCTCTTTACACTCTACACAGGCCCATATTTTCATTATAAACAATCTCAGAATCTAATTTCCTCATTACATTCTGCCAAAATACCTCCATGATGAAAATCTCAGCCGAACATGTGCAGATGGGTCCCGTCATCTGGTGTCCAGGGACGCTGAACGGCATAAAATGTCAAATCCGGTAGCTCCCTATATATAGAATCGTACACATTTTTCAAATTTACCTTTTCTCGGACAGGATAGGACCATAGGGTATGATGTCCAAATAGGAAGTGGCTGGCTGCAAGTCTTGGGCTGGTAGGTCAAGTCATCTATTGGTACCGGAGATGGAGAATCCTATTAGAAAAGACATGAAAGTTGAAACAAATTTTTAATCAAAATACAAATTTCTTGATGAATTTTAAATCCAGACAGATGTCTTTTGGTCATACAAGAGTATTGATATTGTACTACTGAAAAATATAAACAAATAAGACATAGTCTGAAGATCAAGGGGAGATAACTCAATGCTATCTCCCCATCCCCCTTATTTCTTGCCTGAATCTAAACAAACCTAGAACAAGAGCAATTATTTATATAAATGAGTCAAAACACACACACAGGACAGTGGGCCGGGCTAGGGACAACAGAACTAAAAAAAAAAAAAAAAAAAAACCCACCAAAAATCGAACCGGGGTAGTGACAACAGAACAACCAATCGCAGCACCGAACACCGAACCGGGCTAGGGACAAGAGTACAGCCAGAAAAACCACCAAAAATCGAACCGGGGTACTGATTACAGAACAACCAGACACACCACGGGACTACGAAACACGTTTTATACAGCTTACATTGAAATAAAAACTATATTTTCGTATTAACCTGGTCAATGGCCCTCTTTACACTCTACATAGGCCCATATTTTCATTATAAACAATCTCAGAATCTAATTTCCTCATTAAATTCTGCCAAAATACCTCCATGATGAAAATCTCAGCCGAACATGTGCAGATGGGTCCCGTCATCTGGTGTCCAGGGACGCTGAACGGCATAAAATGTCAAATCCGGTAGCTCCCTATAGGGACCACGGAACCAAATGATTTCCCATAGACGGTAATGTTGACGTTTACCACTGTACTGCTTAAATGGAGTTTTCAACACTGGTCCAGTAGCCATAATTTTGAAGTATGTCATATCGGAAACCTCTAAATACAATGATAAAAAAT
The DNA here is from genome assembly GCF_902652985.1 of Pecten maximus. Taxonomy (NCBI): domain Eukaryota; kingdom Metazoa; phylum Mollusca; class Bivalvia; order Pectinida; family Pectinidae; genus Pecten; species Pecten maximus. The sequence continues at coordinate 1,425 of NW_022979699.1, read as the reverse complement.
TCTACCAATTTGAACTTTTTTATATGGGGGCCACCATTTTGTATTGAATTCAGCACCAAAAATTCATCTAAATTGACAACAAAATACACACATAATTAACTCCCCCTGACAAAAACAGGCTAGCAAAAACATAACTCTTTTTCTATATATTTTACATCTACATTTATTGCCAAACCCACACATAAAACTTTGGAAACTTCTCTCACCTAAATATCCAATCAGTAGGCTCGATGCATTCACCTTCCTATTAAATCTTCTGCCCAAACGGTGAAAACCCACAATCTGTTTTTGATTTGGTTCTGTGGTCCCTAAAGGAAATATGAACATTATACGAGTCTTTTCTCATACTGATATAGGAGCAGACGGTGAAATGCGTCTGTACATTTACAGATCACTTATTCGATCAAATATGACTACGGTTCTTTGATACACCGGTCAGCGCTCAGTTCTTATCTGCAGATGCCAGAACCGATCCATAACCAGGGGATTCGTCAAGCCCTTGGAGCTTTTTGAAAGAGAAACATGTAAAAAGCCTGCACGTGGAAAAATGAACCATCTGTTCATGACAGAAGTTTGCAGCTCAGTTAAAACCAAACCTTAAAAGTATTTACCCGAAACAACTGCCAACATTTTGTAACCGAATGCAAGTCTTCTTCAAGAGCACCACATACGATTGACCGACATAGCTGCATTTTTAACATATATAATTATGCCCCATGGAACACGCTAGCACAAAACGTTAAGATCGAGGTAAATCAAGTGTAATGCCCGAAGAACATAAATCCCCCTGACGGGGATGCGTTTCGTTTGGTTTGCTTGGTTTGTTTTTGTTTAACGTCCTATTAACAGCTAGGGTCATTTACGGACGTGCCAGGTTTTGGAGGTGGAGGAAAGCCGGATTACCCGGAGAAAAAACACAGGCCTGCGGTCAGTACCTGGCAACTACCCCATGTAGGTTTCGAACTCGCAACCCAGAGGGCTAGTGTTAATGTGTTAGTGTCTGGATGCGTTTCGAATTACTATTCTGATACACAACTTTACACAGATGGTACCAAAGAACTGTACTGCTGATTTCTGCACTTCAGTTCAACTACCATACGCCGCTACCATCCTTCCTGCTGAAGCAAGTGCCGTCGGTTTAGCAATCGACCATATCGATGTACAACGCATTCCGAATGCAGTCACTTATTCTGATCATGTCTGTCTTTCATAAGTTTTACAGTAACGGGATCATAAAAATATCCCCGTAAAAAAACTTGGTTCTCGAACATGTCACAACTTAAAAATAACTTAATGCAAATAACATTACTTTGGATTCCGAGGCATGTCGGAACTATAGGTATCGGATTTGTTGACAGTTAAGAACACGTTCTTTAAATATCTGTCAAAAAAATATTAAACCACCATATGCAGATTTTGAAACTG